>NC_040036.1:15889835-15939287 GCF_003713205.1 Coffea eugenioides
AGTATATTTAAGAGCTTGGCCCACAATCTTTACTTGGTGAAAGACATGGACGGTAGTAGACGTGGTCGAGATTATACATTGAGAGCATAGGCATAAACCCGAGGTCTCAAGATGACCAAGGATCGGTGAAAAAAAAAACCCGCGAGAAACTTAGGTTGAAGGTTAGGACTCTGATATTTTGATTGGCCAAATTATATATTAAGGTGTGAGTTTGGTAGTGAAAAGAAATATTTGATAGATTGAATGAGCCTAACAATTAAGGGACAGGGTATAGTATTGGGATGGAAGCTCGAGACTATACATAGACTTTGAGACTTGAACATAATATGACTATTAAGAACAATTGCCCTTTCGCCTCGTAATAGATAAGAGTGTGATCAACTGCAAGGCCGTGGAATTATTCAAGTTGGTTTTGTAATACCCCGACTTTTAGGATAATGTTTTTGTTTAGTCTCAAAGAGGATATTACGGTTTCTTTATTTTATTTTTGTTTTAAAACATTATTTTATTTTAAAGACTAGAAACCCTACTTGTACTTTAAAACCCTAGTTTACTTGTGACTAACAGGTTGTGTTTAAATCCCTCATATTTGACTCAAAACCCTAATTTTATTCTATGGAATTGTAAAATTCATCACATTTTTCTTAAAATTCCCTTTTATTTGAAATACATTACCTTATTATAGCTATACTACTTATTTACATCCTCAAGGGTTAGAATAAAGAATAGAATTAAGAGTTTTACCCTTAGTTTTATAGTTCGGGTAAATTAGAGTTTTCACGTATTTTGGTAATGTGATTAAGTGTGGAGGTTTGTGTACTAAATTTAGTAATTAAGAGTGAGTTTTAGATGAGAAATAATATGAGATTAGAAGTGAGAATAATAAGTTAGTGAATTATAAGTAAAAAAATCCTAGTACGTGCGAGTTAAGGAAAAACGGGTAGAACCGACGTGCACCGTTTGTTACCGAGTGAGTGCACCACGTGAACACCACTTTATTACCTTAATACCCTTGCTATTAATTGAGTCAAATCAGCCCCAAAATATCTGATAAAGCAGCCGAAAAGTTGGACAAAAAACAAGAGAGAGAAAAGAAAATTTTGACCACCAATCAAATTGTGACATGTGTTAAACTTTGACCAAGCCTTTTTCTTGCTTTCTTATCTTTCCTTGGGCTGCATTTCTTCTTCATTTCTGCACATTTGGCCGTGAGAGTGAGGAGAGAAAAGGAGAGAAAGAAACACTTCATTCCATCTTGATTTCTTGCTCAATCTTGCAAACTAACCGATAGATTCACCAAATAATCCATGGAAGTTGCTTAGGAAGGTGGATTGCCATCTTGGAGTGGAGAGTTTTGGTGGTTCAAGCTTCCTAGAGGCTGTTGTGCTTCTCCAATCCTAGGTAAGGAAGGTATTAGTTCATGGTTGTACTACTTAATGGTTTACAAGTGAAAGTTATGGTTTGTTGGGTAGATCTCATGGTTTAGTAGTAGATTTGGTCAATTCCAGCTTTGTAGTGTAAAATTTCAGCTTTGGGTTTGAATGATTTTCTTCTTATACTTGCTGTATGGATGGTATATGATGTATATAAGCTTGTATATGAGGTTGTAGTGCTGGTTTCAAGCTTAAAATGAGAGTTATACCTTGAATGGAGCAAATTTCCAGAATATCGGTTTCTTATGGTTCAGTTCTATCTGTTTCTGTTTGAGTATGTTAGAGACCGAACCAGCCTTAGCCCAAAACATGAAATTTGTAGAGAATGATGTTTTATGGTTTTCTACAAAATTTTATCCCAATCCGACCTCCGTAGCCTGTGAAAAGACCGAAATACCCCTGCTGCCCTGTTTCTGTCCGAAACTGATAATCAGCTTCTGTAATTGGTTAGTTTGACTGGGAATACTACTTATTTGGTTATTGATGTCTTCTTAAGAATTATAGCCTTGTATCTTAGCTTTCAAATAGCTTTGGAATTACCTGAATCGGAGTTGTGTGTGCTGAGATATGATTGAATGAATCAGGACTGCTGGTTGAATTTCACAGTGAGCTTCGAACTGAAAATCTGGGGTTGTTTTGGTAACTTTGACCTAGTAGGATGAGAACTGGACTAAGTAGTCTTCATCAAAGTTATAGCCCTCTGTCTTAGCTTCGAAATGGTATAAATTTCACCCTAATCCGATAAGCGTAGCTCCGGTTGTGTCTGTTACGCAAAATAATGTCAAATCTGCCTTTTGTTTCCTAACTTAAACTTCATTTCCGCACATGTTCTTAGCTTGATTTTGTACTTGTATGACCTTGAGCCTATTGGACGGCTAATGAAATGAGATTATGTTGTGTGTAACTTTGGGTTTGATTGAGGAAAAGAATGAAGCCATAAATGGCTGAGAAAATAGGTAAATACAAAGGGCGTGCTGCCCAAATTTACGCTCGAGAACTAGGTAGATATGCTTGCGACTTGAGTAAGGTTTGAGAGCGAATACCACTTGAACCATCTAGGATATTGCACCTTCTTTTATCGAGGTATATAAGTTAGAACTTGGCCGACCTTGTACCCTTGAAAAAATGAAATTTATGACTAATAGATATACTTTTCTCCATTTCGTCGACCCAAATGGTATTTCAAAGTATAATTGTTTCCAAGTTTCAAAGTCTTAAGAGCGAGCTTGAATTTCTTAGAATTTGATAAGTATCTTGAATACTACTCAAACGAGTTGCATTTACTTGATTTTCTTGAAGCGAAACTCCTATGTTTCGAACTCTAGAAAATTTTACATTCGTAAATGATATTTTATCGCAGATTTGGACTCCAACAAAGGAGTTGGACCTGAACGTGTTTTTGAGAGGCACTAGACTTTTGGTGCATGCTTCCAAATATCTGGTTGAACTTGACACTTGTTTTGATACTTGATCCATGAAAATACATGATACGAGATTTGTTGATCGGGCAAGGGTGTACTTTATCGCACTTGCCCTAATATGATATCTACTTGTTTATTGTTGCAATTAACTTGATATACTTGTACTTGATTGGTTAGTGTGGAGCGGCAGTATGTACCACACTCTATCCGAGTGGGAGGTGCCTCTTATTCCCGTCTCCATACTTTTATTTTAATTCAGTCGATTGGAGTGTTACCTCATCGACTTTTGGGGACCCCAAACCCCATTGGCTAGTTAATCGAGTCGAGCCGGCAAGGGCTTGGTCGATTGGGTAACGAACCATGGGTCTTTCGTTTTGTCGAGTGGAGTGATATCTCAGCGACTAATCGGTATACTCGAGTATTACAACCCGTGTTTATTGAGAATTTTGGGCCCAGTAGGGGGTGTGAATAGTGGACGGAGAGTAGTGTAAGTAGTGCTCTACTTGATTGGTTACTTACTTGAAGGTTGACGGAGTGTCAACTATTACTTGATCAAACTCTGGTGATGCAATGGGAATTTGGCTCCTGAGAGCCATCCGTATCCTTATACTTTGGAGTGATTATTGTTTATTGGATTATTGTTTCTTTAGAAAAACTTTTACACTCGCTCACTTTGAGATTTGCTACTTGAAGTATTATTGCTCACTTTTATGAACTATTCATGCTCATTACTTTGCTACGTGATACTTGCACTTTTAAATAAGGGTTAACTTGCTATTTAGAACCTCACTGGACTTTTAGCTCATTCCACGCCATTTGTTTTCCTTACAGGGGTACGAGCGAGGCGTGAGACGTGTACAGACTAGCGTAGTCTAGCTGTTTTGAATTTTGTAATTGTACTTGCACTAGCCGCTCGATTAGGGTTGAATGTACTGAGAACTTAACTCTTTTGATGTATTTGGGACTGTATGGATGGTTGGGATAGAAATGAATGTATTTGTATGTTCCAAACTTGGGAACCGTTATTTCGTTTATTATTGAGGTGGCACCTTATTTTAATTGATGCGAGTGAGTGAGTCCTGGCGAGTGTTGGGCAGGCGGTCCGCCGAACCCTTTGGTTCGCCTTAGGGTGAGGTGGGGCTGTCACAGGTTTACAACAGAAGCTATTGCCAGTTGAGGATCCTAGAAACTAACGTATTCAAGATCACTTTTAATTTAAAACATGGCACTTCGAATTCACAAATATGCGTTTTGGGTTGACTAATGCGCTAGCAGTAATTATGGACTTAATGCATCGAGGTTTTAAACCGTATTTGGATCAATTTGTGGTGGCATTTGTTGATGGTATATCGGTATGCTCTAAGGTTAGAGAAAAACATGAAAGATACCTGATGATAGTTTTACAAACCCCGAGGGGGCACTTGTGACGCCCCGAAAAGAATGAGAGTGAGAACCCGGAAATTTTCTAATTTTCTAGGGTTTATTTAATTTAATCGCCCGCCTTTTCTACATTTTCTTTATTAGAAAAATTCCCCAGATAAAGTTTATGAGCAAAGCTAGTTTTAAAATGATTTTTCTAGTATCGGTTAGTTTTTGAGAAATTAAGAGCGTATTTTGGACGTGGGACCCGCAAGTGCGGTAAATGCATTATATTTTTGACAACTTGTTGGAATTTTATATTAAGTGATATTATTTTACAAAGTGTTAAGATATTTGTATTGGAGAGACAAAAAGATAAGTTTTAAACCAAAAAGGTGACAAGTGTCACCTTGTGATTTAATCTTGGACTTTGACCATTATTTCTTACCTTTACTAATACTCAATTTTGACCCAAAAATCATCCTATTTCTATGCTTCATGGCCGGCTCTCTCTCAAAGGAAAAGAAGAAAAATCTCTCAACTTTCTAGCTTCTCATCTCACTCAATCTTCAATTCCAACCGATTAAACTTGAATTTACTCCATAAAACCTCTTAGTTTGGTGGAGTTGAGCTTGGTTGTGAAGTTGTTTGGAAAGTTAAGGTGACTAGTTGCTCTATCTCTTGTATTGCTAAGGTGAGTTGTGAAGGACCCCTCTCCTTCCTCTAATGATGTTCAATTCATGATTGGTGGTGGTATAAGATGCACTTTTATGGATTATATCTTGATTTTTGGTTGAATTGGTGAAGTTTTATAATTATTGGGGATTTTTCTGTTTTAATATGAGCATGATTGTGTGGCTATCTATGATGATTGGAAATGGTATATAATGATTCTAGAAGGTGGAAAAAGTGGATAATTGCAAACAATTTCTGTTTTGGAAGAAATTTTGGAAAGTTAGGGTTTATGATTGTGCATTCTGCCCGAATTTATAGCTCATAGATAGAGGCCGAATTGGCCTTGGCTTAAAACATGGAAATTGTAGGGAATGAAATTTTGGATGTGCCTACAAAATTTCAGGTCAATCGGAGTAGTGTAGAATGAGAAAAGTCGAAATTACTATTGCTGTTCTGGTTTTACCCGAATGTAAGAATTGCGCCTGTAATTGGTTGTTTTGGCTGAAATTGCTTACGAATTGGTTGTTGAGGTCTTCTGATGAAATTTATCCCTGTTTATTAGATTTCATCTGGTTTTGGAATTTCTGGATTTGGACTTGGATACCCTGCTTTATGATGTTTCCGCTAGAATGCGTTCTGTGGATCTGTTTTTGTGATTCTGGTATGATATCTTGCATTTTTGACCTGGTTACACTCGAAACTGGGTTGAGTGACCTTCTGTAATATTGTTGCCCTGTCTCTTAGCTTCGAAACGGTGGGTCTTGGACCTTCATCCGACAATCGTAGCGCCTTTGGTACCATTACCGCAAAATGACGTCAAAACCTATTTTTCTGGTTTTGAGCTTAACTTTCATTTCCGGACTTTTCCCTAGCTTGACTTGTACTAGTACTACTTGGAGCTTTCTGAATGGCTATTGGATGAACTTGTTGTTGTGTGTGTACCTTTGGGTTGGAATGAGGAAATAATGAAGCCATGATGGCTGGAAAAGTTAGCAAATTCGGGGGAAGTGTTGTCCGAACTTTGAAGGGATTTGTTTGCATTGAGTTTGTGATCTAAGACTTGGATTTGAGCAAGGCAATGTTATATGATGGATGATTTCTGAGCCATGGAGGTGAGTGACCTCAAACTATTTCTAAATTTATTTATTAACCGTTTCCTGCATTATTTACTTTTGAACTGTTTCCAAAGTTACTTTTGAACTGTTTTCTTGCATATCATGCGTGCTTATATGAGATTGTTCCTTGTTTGATATATTTCCTTGACTTATTGGCTTGTTATTATGGATTGATAATGTGTTAAGTGCTTTCAATGATTGTTAAAACGAGTTTTCTGGGCGAGTGTGTACTTTATCGCACTCGACCTAAATAAATGTGAAATTTTCATGATTAATGATTAAATGCTACTTGCGCATGAATGTAAGCCTTTTGGGCTGAACTGGCCATTGCCCCTTGTTACCGGTCGTCTCGAGCCAGAAGCGGACTTGGTCGGGCGATTAGGGACCTGGGTGAACGTTTGGTATACTCGAGTATTACCTTTGTAGGTTGGTGGAGGTTGGTGGAGCCTGGACAATGTCCGGGAAAGGTTGAATGAAAAAAAAAATGCAATTTCAAATGAAACAAAAAAAGGAAATGGCAGGAGAACGAACGTATCCTTTTCATGAATGTTACTATCGCTTTCCATTGTACATGTTTCTTTAATTATTGATACTCCATATTTAATGTTTTGTAAATGTTGTAATTGTTTCTGGACTTATCATTTGATTTATGACATCATTGAAATGAACTATTGTTAAACCGATTTGATTACTGATTTTACTGGTTACTCGCTGAGCTTCTAGCTCACCCCAAAATCTATTTTATTCCCCTCCATAGGGCTCAAGGCGAAGGAAGGGCTTGTTGTGCTTATTCACGTGTCTGGATGGCCTATATCTTGTACAGTTTGGATTTGGAATCATTTTATGTATAGTTGGAAATTGTTTCCGCTTCGCTTATGACATGTAATTTTTGGAGAATTTGATGTATATTGGAGATTTATATTGTACTATTTGAGGTTTATTCTTGTAATTCATTTGAGGATTGTAGTGAACGACTGAGTCCCGGCGAGAGCTGGGCAGGCGGCCCGCCGAACCCTCTGGTTCGCCTTAGGGGGAGGTGGAGCCGTCACAGTTGGTATCAGAGCTTAGGCTTCAGATCTCTGTAGTGTATCCTAGGCTTGAAGTTTAGGATGCCGGACTGTGGGTTTGATTTGACTCTTAGTGTCTGCTTGGAATGCTTGAGAGAGTCTTGCGGAATGTCTCGACTTGATTGGTGCAAGAGGGAATGTCGAGGACGACATTCTTTTAAGGAGGGGAGTTTGTGACGCCCTGAAAGAATGAGAGTGAGAACCCGGAAATTTTCTAATTTTCTAGGGTTTATTTTATTTAATCGCCCGCCTTTTCTACATTTTCTTTATTAGAAAAATTCCCCAGATAAAGTTTATGTGCAAAGCTAGTTTTAAAATGATTTTTCTAGTATCGGGTAGTTTTTGAGAAATTAAGAGCGTATTTTGGACGTGGGACCCGCAAGTACGGTAAATGCATTATATTTTTGACAACTTGTTGGAATTTTATATTAAGTGATATTATTTTACTAAGTGTTAAGATATTTGTATTGGAGAGACAAAAAGATAAGTTTTAAACCAAAAAGGTGACAAGTGTCACCTTGTGATTTAATCTTGGACTTTGACCATTATTTCTTACCTTTACTAATACTCAATTTTGACCCAAAAATCATCCTATTTCTATGCTTCATGGCCGGCTCTCTCTCAAAGGAAAAGAAGAAAAATCTCTCAACTTTCTAGCTTCTCATCTCACTCAATCTTCAATTCCAACCGATTAAACTTGAATTTACTCCATAAAACCTCTTAGTTTGGTGGAGTTGAGCTTGGTTGTGAAGTTGTTTGGAAAGTTAAGGTGACTAGTTGCTCTATCTCTTGTATTGCTAAGGTGAGTTGTGAAGGACCCCTCTCCTTCCTCTAATGATGTTCAATTCATGATTGGTGGTGGTATAAGATGCACTTTTATGGATTATATCTTGATTTTTGGTTGAATTGGTGAAGTTTTATAATTATTGGGGATTTTTCTGTTTTAATATGAGCATGATTGTGTGGCTATCTATGATGATTGGAAATGGTATATAATGATTCTAGAAGGTGGAAAAAGTGGATAATTGCAAACAATTTCTGTTTTGGAAGAAATTTTGGAAAGTTAGGGTTTATGATTGTGCATTCTGGCCGAATTTATAGCTCATAGATAGAGGCCGAATTGGCCTTGGCTTAAAACATGGAAATTGTAGGGAATGAAATTTTGGATGTGCCTACAAAATTTTAGGTCAATCGGAGTAGTGTAGAATGAGAAAAGTCGAAATTACTATTGCTGTTCTGGTTTTACCCGAATGTAAGAATTGCGCCTGTAATTGGTTGTTTTGGCTGAAATTGCTTACGAATTGGTTGTTGAGGTCTTCTGATGAAATTTATCCCTGTTTATTAGATTTCATCTGGTTTTGGAATTTCTGGATTTGGACTTGGATACCCTGCTTTATGATGTTTCCGCTAGAATGCGTTCTGTGGATCTGTTTTTGTGATTCTGGTATGATATCTTGCATTTTTGACCTGGTTACACTCGAAACTGGGTTGAGTGACCTTCTGTAATATTGTTGCCCTGTCTCTTAGCTTCGAAACGGTGGGTCTTGGACCTTCATCCGACAATCGTAGCGCCTTTGGTACCATTACCGCAAAATGACGTCAAAACCTGTTTTTCTGGTTTTGAGCTTAACTTTCATTTCCGGACTTTTCCCTAGCTTGACTTGTACTAGTACTACTTGGAGCTTTCTGAATGGCTATTGGATGAACTTGTTGTTGTGTGTGTACCTTTGGGTTGGAATGAGGAAATAATGAAGCCATGATGGCTGGAAAAGTTAGCAAATTCAGGGGAAGTGTTGTCCGAACTTTGAAGGGATTTGTTTGCATTGAGTTTGTGATCTAAGACTTGGATTTGAGCAAGGCAATGTTATATGATGGATGATTTCTGAGCCATGGAGGTGAGTGACCTCAAACTATTTCTAAATTTATTTGTGAACCGTTTCCTGCATTATTTACTTTTGAACTGTTTCCAAAGTTACTTTTGAACTGTTTTCTTGCATATCATGCGTGCTTATATGAGAGTGTTCCTTGTTTGATATATTTCCTTGACTTATTGGCTTGTTATTATGGATTGATAATGTGTTAAGTGCTTTCAATGATTGTTAAAACGAGTTTTCTGGGCGAGTGTGTACTTTATCGCACTCGACCTAAATAAATGTGAAATTTTCATGATTAATGATTAAATGCTACTTGCGCATGAATGTAAGCCTTTTGGGCTGAACTGGCCATTGCCCCTTGTTACCGGTCGTCTCGAGCCAGAAGCGGACTCGGTCGGGCGATTAGGGACCTGGGTGAACGTTTGGTATACTCGAGTATTACCTTTGTAGGTTGGTGGAGGTTGGTGGAGCCTGGACGATGTCCGGGAAAGGTTGAATGAAAAAAAATGCAATTTCAAATGAAACAAAAAAAGGAAATGACAGGAGAACGAACGTATCCTTTTCATGAATGTTACTATCGCTTTCCACTGTACATGTTTCTTGAATTATTGATACTCCATATTTAATGTTTTGTAAATGTTGTAATTGTTTCTGGACTTATCATTTGATTTATGACATCATTGAAATGAACTATTGTTAAACCGATTTGATTACTGATTTTACTGGTTACTCGCTGAGCTTCTAGCTCACCCCAAAAACTATTTTATTCCCCTCCACAGGGCTCAAGGTGAAGGAAGGGCTTGTTGTGCTTATTCACGTGTCTGGATGGCCTATATCTTGTACAGTTTGGATTTGGAATCATTTTATGTATAGTTGGGAATTGTTTCCGCTTCGCTTATGACATGTAATTTTTGGAGAATTTGATGTATATTGGAGATTTATATTGTAATATTTGAGGTTTATTCTTGTAATTCATTTGAGGATTGTAGTGAACGACTGAGTCCCGGCGAGAGCTGGGCTGGCGGCCCGCCGAACCCTCTGGTTCGCCTTAGGGGGAGATGGGGCCGTCACAGCACCAATTTTTGTTAAGTTTAATAAGTGTGAGTTTGAATGAAAGAAATAGGACTTGATGAGAATTCGACCTATGATAAAGTACCGGTAAAGACTTTAGATTGAAAAGTGAAGATCTTATTTGTATGGAATAACTTTTGAGGATTTCATGGATCACAAGAGTCTTAAGTACCTGTTTTCCCCAAAAGGAGTTGAACTTGAGATAATGAAGGTGGGTGGAGTTAGAGGACTATGATTGTACGATCAATTACCACCCATAGACTGATGGACAGTCCGAGAGGACAATTCAGGCCCTTAAGGACATGTATCTTGGATTTTTGGAGAAAGTTGGAATAAGTACTTAATACTTGTAGAATTTACTTAGTTAAGGTTCTAAATGACCACAGTATGACACATTCCTTTTGCAAACCCTAGATTCATGAGTAAGATAGATATGAGACCGATTAAGTTATCTTATGACTTGAAAGTTAAAATGCTTATTGGGAAAAAATCAAGGTTTGATTGCTAGTTGGATGAATAGAAATTTCGAAGTATGGGTTGGAAAACGTAAGTTAGTGATTGATCTGATAGGCTTAACCATTAAGGGAATGATATTGTCCTAAGTGTGGATTTCGAGGACGAAATTTCTTTTAAGGAGGGAAGGATGTGAGGACCCAAAAATTTTCTCATTTTATCTCATATTACTGGCTTATCTGAATGTTTATTCACCTGTTTTCTCCGAACAATTTATTTCAACCCTCTTAAATTCATTTTTATGGAACCATGCCTTATTTATACTTTTAAAACGTCTCGCTAACAAATTTAAATTTTTCGAAGGCTCGTTTATTAAGGAATAAGAAATACACACCTTCGAGATGATAGTTGATCTGAGAGTACAATGATTTTGGAGAATTAAGGATGATCAATAGGGGACTAAGAAGAGTTAATTGAGAGATTAGATGTGATTAAGTTAAATAAAATTTTTATTACGCGTACGTCGATAATTTCTCGAAAGTCGTACCGCACGACAAATTGGAGACTTGAGAAATTAATACTAGACTCGTATGAGGACTCGCAAATTTTCTTATTTTAAATTCCTATTACGAGCTCATTTAAATATTTATTTGGCCGTTTACATCGAATATTTTATTTCAACCTCTTTATACTCAATTACATGGAACTATGACCTACAAGTATTTTAAAAATGGCTTGATTCAAAAATTTATTTTTGAAAGCTCATTTAGAGTGAATAGTGGATGCGTGTTTGGAGATAATAATCGAATCGAGAATACAATAAGCTTGAAAAATTGGAGACATGTACATTAGTCTTGAAATAGGTATTTTTATGTTTAAGTGCTTAAGTATTAGTTAGTGATACATCATTATAAGAATTTCTTAGAATTTTCACTTTATCGCGCACAAATCGGAAGTACGTGTTTTCGCGTGCGCGATTAATTGAGGGACCTTAGACCTTATTTTTAGACCATTAAGAGTGAATAATAATAGTAAGAATAGAAGTGCATTAGAGGTTTAGTGCACAAGTGAAACAAATTCCAGAGAAATCGAGCACGAAACGCGCGTGTGCGCGCGCGAGGAGAGAGTTGACTTTTGAGGCAATTTGAACCACACACTTAAGCTTCTCAAGGAAGCTTCATTTCAAGAAAACACACACTCTCTTTCTCACCATAGCAGCTGGCCACAAGGAGGAATAAAGCTACCATTCTTCTTCATTTCATCACTCAAAGCTCACCCAAATCACTCCAAAATTTACACTCAACTTGCAAATCACTTGGAGATCAACCTAAGCTAGGAAAATGGCTTGCTTCTCACGGTTTTCTTTAGCTTCGAAGGACCAAAATTTTCTGTTATAGTCATCTACTAAGGTAAACAACGATCAACGTCTTAAATCTCAATTTATGGAAGTTATCTTGCTCTTATGAGCTCATAGATTCACATGGGTAGCTTTATATTGTTGGAAATCTTCTGAGTGGGCTCTATGAAATCCCACAATGGCTTGGTGAACTGATTTGATGAAATTTGATGTTAATTATGTTGGATTAGTGCTTAATCTAGTGAAAATAAGTTATATTGTGGAAGATAGCTCAAAGGAAGAAAAAAGGAAATTTTACTGTTTCTGCCCCTGCTATTGCCGTGCACTTTGGTGCACTTTTTTGTGGTCCAATTGACTTGTTTTTTATGTAGATGTGTAATATAGGTTGTGTGGAAAGTTTTCACAAAAAATTACGTGATTTGGATGAGCAAATGTTGAGATTTTGAAATTTTACCAAAACTGGAATTGTGTCCCGTATTGCTCTGGCAGTGATTTTCAAACAGCTATAACTCTTTGCTCCGGCAACAAAATCGAGTGCCGTTTGTGGCACTAGAAACTAGACATTTCGAGTTTTCCAATGGTATAAAGTGCATGCCCTGATTCCACCTGAATGAGCCGTACCAACATTGTAAAGTTGCCTATTCTGTTTCTCATCTGTACTGGAAGCCCTATTTTGAGCTGCGACTTGATGCTCAAATATGAGCTAGTTGTGGACAGAATTTTAAAATAATTTCTTGTAATAAATTGTATCCTTATGAATGTAATTTTCAACGCCACTGACGACGCTCAATTCTGAGTTGAATTGAGTGAGTTGTGGCCAGTTTACAGAGCTGTCTTTGTGAAAGAAAACCCTAATTCTGGACTGATTTATAGTTAATCTTGATTTGGGACTTGTTATTCGAAATCCTTGGTGTTAATCACCTACCAAATGTATCTTGGATGTTTCTTAGATATTGTCTACACAAATGAATCATATTTGAGATGTTTTTGTTGGCCAAACGTTTGGGGAAAAGGAAAACGGAACTACAAGGCAGTTTTGCCTTGGAAATTGTTGGAGTTTTAATGACTTGGTTAACTGACTTTCCATGAGAATTTTTGCATGAAAATTTACAGAGGAATAGCACTTATATGGTAGTGTAATATTGCCAAATTTGGTGCCATTCCGAGTGTGACAGCCCAACCTCCCCCTAAGGCGAACCAGAGGGTTCGGCGGACCGCCTACCCAGCTCTCGTCGGGACTCAGTCGAACCTCAATCAAATCTGAAATAAAACCACAAGATCAAACGAAATAACAATCCAAAACTTAAAGCGAAACTTATATACATTTCTATCTCAAAAGGAAGTACAAATATCGAATATACAAAGGTTCTCAATTCGTCATACATCCAGCCCGTGCCAAGCGCTAGGGCGAGAACCATTACAAAACAAAAAAACTAGACTAGGCTAACCTACACTGGGCTCTCGTCCTTGCTCGCATCCCCCTGTTAAGGAAAACAAAACTAAAGGGGTGAGCTAAAAGCTCAGTGAGATTCCGAACACATATTCAACAACAAAGCCAATACATTAACCATCGATAATCAATAATTCAAGAAACATTTACAATGGAAAGCGATAATAACACGTACATTAAAAGGATACAGGCTTACAGGGAGCCATTTGTTCGTTCGTTCGTTCTCCTGTCATTCCCCTTATTCCTCCAATCATTTGAAAATGCATTTTTGTAAGTAAAACCCTCGTTCGATCGTTCATTTCATTCACCCCCTCCTGGACGTTGGCCAGGCTCCACCAACCTACAAGATAATACTTGAGTATACCAACGTTCACACCCAGGGTCACCATATCGCCCGACCGAGTCCGCTTCTAGCTCGAGTCGATCGGTAACGAAGGGCAGGGTCCAGTTCAGCCAAAAGGCTTACATCATGCACAACTAATGTATCAATCATTAAATCGTTGAAAATTTCACGTTTCATTTAGGTCGAGCACGATAAAGTACACGCTCGCCTAGAAAATTCATTTTGGAAATCATTGGAAACACTTAACACATTATCAAACAATAACAACAAGTCATGAAGTCAAGGAGAATATAACAAATAAGGAACACTCACCTATGTACGCAAAACAACGTGCAAAATATTCTTCCGGATATTATCCTTAGTCACCGAGAAAACCTAAGATTAAACGAGAAAGAATATTACAGCTCATCCAGCACAAACAATTAGGTGAAATCAAACAAACTCAACAATTGATGAGTAGAACGTATAAAAAAACTTTAAAGTGAAACGAGGACATTTGGACCCGTGGACAAGAATAATTAGGGTTTCGTAGACCAAACGTAAAAGCAAACTAAAGACAAGTCGGAATCCAACTAGATAAGCTAAGAAATACTATTTTCGGAATCATTTATATGGTTCAAAATCATCTCATATTCAAGTAGATATTATACACTAAAGGTCTTAATGAAATTCATGAAAAAAAAGAGGTCAAAATACCCAAGAAAACCCTAAACTACTCCTCTTTATTTGGGTAAGAGTAAGTACACATTTGGAGTTTCCAATTGAAGAAGGATCATGTTTTAAGATGGAAAATGGTCATAGTATTTGCCAAACGAAAAATATACAAGTTCAAATAGAAACTTAGCCCTCGAGCGAAAATTTGGGCAGCACGCCCTTTGTATTTACCTATTTCCCAGCCATTTATGGCTTCATTATTTTCCTCAATCAATCCCAATATTACACACAACATAAATAGCCACTCAATAGGCTCAATGTCAGATGATTACCAAATCAAGCTAGGACATGTGCGGAAATGACGTTTAGGTTGGAAAACAAAAGGCAGATTTGCTGTTGCTTAGCGGAACTAACACCACTAAAGCTACACTAGTCGGATTGAGGTGAAATTTACACCGTTTCGAAGCTAAGAGAAAGGGCTACAATATTGAAGAAGGCCACTCAGTCCAGTTTGCAATGTATCTAGGGTAAATTTACCAAAACAACCCCAGATTTTCCAGTTCGCAGTTCAACTAGTAGTCCTGATTCATTCAATCATATCTCAGCACATACAACTCCAATTCAAGTGATTCCAAAACCATATGAAATATAAGATACCAGGATATATTTCTTAATAAGACATCGACAACCAAATCAGTAGTATTCCCGGTCAAACTAACCAATTACAGAAGCGGATTATCAGTTTCGGACAGAAACAGGGCAGCAGGGGTATTTCGGTCTTTTCACAGGTTAATTTGCTCCGATTGGGCTGAAATTTTGTAGAAAACTATAAAACATCATTCTATACAACTTTCATGTTTTGTACTAAGACTAGTTCATCCTCTAACATGGTGAAATAGAACCAGTCAGAAGCAGGGCAGGTTATCATCCAAGCTGGAATTTATGCTTACAAACCAGAAATTTCTTTAGGCCAAGTAACCTAACATCTAAACACTAGCTATTTCACATATCAAAGCTATCAAACCATAACTAATCGTTAATCTTCATATTAGGGCAAAAAATTCACCAAGAAACTGAAATTTTAATAAACCTACTTCAACCCATATAATTCTCTCATAAAATTTCTAATTCAACAACTATAACCACAAATTGCCCATTAATTGAAGTAAAGAAGGAGTTTCTTGACAATTTACCTTTACAACTCAAGAAAGATAGTAGCTTAGGTTTCTTTCTCCCAAAACAACTCCACCAATAGCTTTAAACCTCCTTAGTGAGCACTTGTATGGAGTAGATTCAAGTTTGGTTAGTTGGAACTCAAGATTTGAGCAAATTTGGAAGCTAGAATTGAAGAAGCTTTCCTTGTTTTCCTCCTTAGAACAGCCGGGCAAGAGGGATTAAAAATGGAGAAAATTTGGTCAAAATTTGGTTTTAGTAAAGGTAAGAAGGTTTGGTCAAAATCCAACTACGAATCGGATCGCGACACGTGGCCCCTCAGATGTTTAAGTTTATCTTCTTGTCTCTCCATACTAATTAATCTAACTAACCTCTAATTGTCTCCTAGCACCTTGTAAAATAATATCACTAAATACAAAACTCACTTAGTCACCAAAATTATATCGCACTAGCGGGTCCCACGTCTATAACGCACTTCAAATTAACGTACACTAACTCATACTAGGAAAAATGATTTTAAAACTATACTTACTTATAAAAATGCATAGAGAATTTAATATTTTCAAGGAAAGTATAAAATGTAGGAAAAGAAATAGAATAATACTGAGAAAATGTGAAAATTTTTGGGTTCTCACACTCTCTCCCCATTAAGAAATTTCGTCCTCGAAATTTTACCTTCAGTTGCTTCAGACGAGTCCGAAACTTGTTGGTTGTCTAAGGCATAAACCTTTGCCGGCACAATTGTTCGATCCCCTCTTTCTTTCACTGGTTTTGATTTGGTTCCATCCAGTAATTGATTACTACTCTCCCGTGACTATTTCCTTGGGCAGTTACTAACTTGATGATCCCCACTTCCGCAAATCAAACACTTCCGCCCTTTCCGCCAACAATCATTCTCAGCGTGATTGGCCTTTCCACAGTAGCCACAAGTCGAGTGAGAAGCCATCTTTTGGCTTCCTGGAGAAATCTCCCCATGTCCGATTTGACTACCTTTTGTAGACCTTTCATCTAACACCCCTAATGTCCATGGTGGGCGGGGTAACGGGTTCACTTTCTGCACTTTAGAAGGTGCGATTGATTCACTAGGTTCCTCAATCACACTACTAGCTGCACCTCTTTTTCGAGTTTGGGAGGCTTTTACCTGTGCCTTTGCATTCTCAATTCGTTGGGCTTTCTCAAGGGCCTTCGTAAACGTATTAACCTGCACTGCCGCTAAGGCTTCCTGGATTTCCAAATTTAATCCCTGTATGAACCGCTTTACTCTTCGCCGTTCTGTGGCTACCAATTCGGAAGCAAACTTGGATAGTTTGGTGAACTTCGTTTCATAGTCGGCCACACTTAAGGTTCCCTGACGTAGTCCAATAAACTCATCCTCCCTCCTTTCTTGGACTAAAGGTGGAAGATACTTTTCATTAAATTCCCTTAGGAAGTTAGCCCATGTCCATACAGTTTGTTCCTCCCTCCTTTCTTGGACTAAAGGTGGAAGATACTTTTCATTAAATTCCCTTAGGAAGTTAGCCCATGTCCTAAACTTTAAGCCTAGGATACACTACAGAGATCTGATGCCTAAGCTCTGATACCACTTGTGACAGCCCCACCTCCCCCTAAAGCGAACCAAAAGGTTCGGCGGACCGCCTGCCCAGCTCTCGCCGGAACTCACTCACTTACTACAATCCTCAAATAGATTACAATATAAATCTCAAATATACATCAAATTCTCCAATAATTACATGTCATAAGCGAAGTGGAAACAATTTCCAACTATACATAAAATGATTCCAAATCCAAACTGTACAAGATATATGCCATCCAGCCACGTGAATAAGTACTACAAGCCTTCCTTCACCGCGAGCCCTGTGGAGGGGAATAAAATAGTTTTGGGGTGAGCTCAAAGCTCAGTGAGTAACCAATAAAAGCAGTCATCAAATCAGTTTCTCAATAGTTCATTTCAACGATGTCATGAATTAGTAATCAAATATACGTTTATTGCTCTCGTGAGCCAGTGAAATCATTGTACTTAAGCATCCAACGCTCAAATAGATCCAGTAGCAGTGAAACAGTAAGAGAGAGCCATTTGCTCCAAATGAACAGAGGTGGAGACGTTGGTGTTTAGCACAGACTTCCCAAGAACTCAGTTAAGCCAAATCATGTCATGAACTCGCATGCCGGCACACATGATATGCAAACAAGTAAATAATGCAAGAAACGGTTCAAAAGTAACTTTGGAAACGGTTTAGGGTCACTCACCTCCACGGCTCAGGAACCATCCATTATATATCCTTACCTTGTCCGAATCCAAGCCCTAAATCACAAACTCAAAGCAATCATACATTCTCAAAGTTCGGACAATATTTCCCCATAAATGCTTCATTTCCAACCTACAATATATCACCAATCACACATACGGTTAATAAGCAATAAAATGCATCCAATTAGGCCACAATATCCCTCAATCAAAGCTAACTAGAAGCTTAAGAGCCACCATTAGAAAAACCCCCAATTAAACTCTAGAAACCGGAATTCATTCCCTCAAGCGTAAATTTTCCGCAACGATCGCAATTAACGTATAAAAGTTCCGTTTAACACCTTTCGGCACAATATCCATAACTGAAGCTACCCTTACTGGATTGAAACGAATCTTATGGCGCTTTGAAGCCAAGACATAAACCTACATTTCTTATGAAGACCTCCAAAGCCAAATCATACAATTTCATGGTCAAAAATGGGAAACTCCACGAAAACAGAAATCTGGGCGCGAAACAGGGTTCATGGGCAGTCAAGGGTATTTCGGTCATTTCACATGATACAGTGCTCGGATCGAGCTGAAATTTTGTAGGCAGCTATTTAACACCATTTTATACAACTTTTATGTTTTAACCTAAGTCTGATTCGGCCTCTAACATGCTCAAATAAATCCGGTCAGAACAGGGCAGATTTGAAACCCAAACCTGAAATTGCCGCACAAAGCTGAAATTTTCCGCAACCAACTTCAACTAACATATACAAGCTTCATTTTACACCATTACCAGCCATCATACCATGATTAAACCATGATCATCATACAAAACAGAAAAATAACAATAATAAATCCAAATCCATCAAACCTTCACTTCCAACCATAAACAAACCATAATCACACCATATGTCATCATATTAAACCGCACTAAAGCCACCAATTGAACATTATCAAAGCTAAAGGGAAAGATTCTTAACAACTCACCTTGTAACCTCAAGACAACAAGCAACTTAGCACCTTTGTTTCTCAAACCACTTCACCACTCACCTTAATCCTACCAAGAGAAAGGTTTTTATGGAGCAAATCAAAGTTTTAACGGTTGGTTTGTGAGATCAAGGCAAGAAATGGAAGAAACAAGTTGAGAGCTTTATTTTCTTTTCTTGTTGAGAGGGCTGGCCAAAGGAGCTAAAAATGAAGAAATAAATTGGCCAAAATTAGCTTTAAGAAGGTAAAAATATCTTGGTCAAAAGTCCAAGGATGAATTGAATGGTGACACTTGTCATCTTTTAGCTTAAAGCTTATCTCTTTGTCTCTCTAATACTAATCCATATAGGTAACATCTAATTATCTCTTAACACCTTGTAAAATAATATCACTTAATACAAAACTCCAACAAGTTGTCAAAAATATATTGCATTTACCGCACTAGCGGGTCCCACGTCCATAATACACTTCAAACTCAACGTGGACTAACTTGTATCAAGGAAATGATTTGAAAACTATATTCCCTTATAAAAATGTATAGGAAATTAATATATTGAAGAAAGGCATAAAATTATAGACAAGGAAACAAAATAATGTCTCAAAAATATATAAAAATTTTCGGGTTCTCACACTCATCCTTTCGGGGCTGTCACAGGTGGTATCTTTCCCACTTTGCCTTAATCACGTTCCACCATGCTCGGGCCGCACCTTCAAATTGAAATACCGTAAAGTTCACTTGCCTTTGTTCGGTATAGTTCAAAGCTGCAAAGATGTTGATCATGGCCTCCAGCCACTGTTTGGCTACATCCGGATCAGACCCTCCAAGGAATTTTGGAGAAGCAAACTTCTGAAACCTCTCAAGAGCCCGATCTTCTCCTATTTCAGGGTTCGAAGGTTGATTCACAGGTATTTCTGTGACAGCCCCACCTCCCCCTAAGGCAAACCAAAGGGGTTAGCGGACTGCCTGCCCAACTCTCGCCAGGACTAACGGTTCGGTATAGAACGAGCTAATACAATCCGAAACTTACCAACGCGGGTAAACAAGTCAAAATGGCAAAATAACCCAAAATAAAAAAAATGAAATCCGGAGTCGGCCATGAATAGTAACCGACCCGTCAGAACCCAACCAAATATCAAACAAACATTCACATCTTGAAACTTAGCATTTACAAGCCAAAGTGGCATACAAAAGTATTCAAAAGTGGATACATGTCTGGTTTGCCAAGTCAAAAGGGAAACGGTCCCAAAAGTAGATTTAGGGTTTCAATACATGAGCTATACAAAAAAATATGTCCAACTAGCTCAATTCGGCAACCATTTATCAATTGCAGTCCAAAAGTATTTATTTTCCTGTAAGGAAACAAAAAGAAACAGAAAGGGGTGAGCTTGCGCTCAATGAGGTACCAGACATATAGCAGTAAAATCATGGCATTTCACATTTAACAAATCAGGTACACATGCCAGATGTAAAGTAAAGGAACCAATGATTCAAATCAGAAGGATACAGGTGGCTCTCAGGAGCCAAATTCCCATTAGCATCATCGAAGCTTGATCGAAATAATAGTTGACACTCCGTCAACGCTAAAGGAGTAACCAATACCGTAGACTCCACTTTCTTCGATTCCTTTCACCTCACATACCCCCACCGGGCCCGAAATCCAATCAGATCAGAAATGGTAATACTCGAGTATACCGGAATCAAGGGGTCTCAATACCCAAAGATCCCAAAACAGACTACCGTGGTTCGTTATCTAATCGACCAGGCCCTTGCCGGCCCGACTCGAGTAACTGGCCACAGGTGTAGCTCAGAGGTCACAGAAAGGTCGTTGGATATCAGCCTCCAAACGACATCCGAACAGATACAGATACAGATAACAGATTCAAATTTTACATAGTAAATTGGCATATGAACAGACAAGAGAACGAGTGTGATAAAGTACACCCTCGTCTCAACCAGAACAAACAGATAGTACATTCGATCATATCACAGATTGCATATACAGACCCCAAGTTAATCAACAAATAAGGGGAGTGGTACACTCACCAGTTCAAGTACAGATACCTCCCAAAAGAGAGCTTTAATCACCAAGAAACCCTAAAATAATCCAAGGAAAACAATTGAAGGTTCCTCTTTCAAAAATCGAGTATACAGAATGCACATGTGAGGCTCGACTACCAGTCGTATGCCTCGCCCAAATAATTACTAAAGCAAGGGTGCAAAACATGATTTTTGGAAACGAAAAGGTAACATGAAGACCTAGACTCAAACAACCCAAAAGCCCCTCGCTCAAATCACAAGTAAATCCAACTAGCCTTCAAGTAAAATTTCGGCAGCATATCCCTTGTGTTTACCTATTTTGCAGCCATCATGGCTTCATTATTTCCTCAAAACAGTCCCAAAATCTCGTACAAAAATAATCTCATTCCCAAAAGCCATTCACTAGGCTTAATGGCATTCAAGTACAACATTTAGCTAGGAAATGACCGGATATGAAAGTCAAGCCCTAAACTATTCAAATAAACACAATAAGACTCGATTACAAGTCATAAAACAATTCTACATACTACCAAAACAGGGTTCCCTAATCATACACAAACAATAGAGGAAACCAGAAAAATCCGGAAATGATTTAGCTTTAGCCCTGAAAAAAACAGTTTTTGTCCTCATTTTACGGTAATGGTGCCAAAGGCACTACGATTATCGGATGAAGGTGTAAGACCCACCGTTTCGAAGCTAAGAGATAGGGTTACAATATTTCAGAAGGTCACTCAACCCAGTTTCTAGTGTAACCAGGTCAAAAATGCGAGATACTATACCAGAATTACAAAAACAGATTCACAGAACGCATTCTAGCGGAAACATCATAAATCAGGCTATCCAAGTCCAAATCCAGAAATTCCAAAACCATCTGAAAGCTAAGAAACAGGGATACATTTCATCAGAAAGCCTCAACAACCAATTCGGAAGCAATTCCAGCCAAAACAACCAATTACAGGCGCAATTCTTACATTCGGGTAAAACCAGAACAGCAATAGTAATTTCGACTTTTCTCATTATACACTACTCCGATTGACCTGAAATTTTGTAGGTACCTCTAAAATGTCATTCCCTACAACTTTCATGTTTTAATCCAAGGCCAATTCGGCCTCTAACTAGGAGCTAAAAATTCGGGCAGAATGCTCCCACTAGAACCCTAATTTTCTGAAATTTCTTCCAAACCAGAAATTGGTTGCAATTAATCACTTTTTCCACCTCCTAGAGTCATTATATACCATTTCCAATCATCATAGATAGCCACACAATCATGCTTATATTAAAACAGAAAAATCCCCAAAAATAATAAAACTTCATCACTTCAACCACAAATCAAGAAATAATCCATAATATTGCATCTCATACTACCACTAAGCATGATTTAAGCATCAATTAAGGGAGGAGGGTGGTTCTTCACAACTCACCTTAAAAACAAGAGAGAGAGAGAGCAATTGGTCACCTTAACTTTCCAAATAACTTCACACAACAACTCACAAACACTAATTGAAGAGGTTTTATGGAGAAATTGCAAGTTTCAATGGTTGGTTTTGATGATTTGGAGCAAGCTTGAAGAGTTTTCTTCCTTGTGCTTAGAGTAAGAGAGAGAGAAAGAGAGAAAGAGAGAAAGAGAGGGCCGGCTACTTATGGAGGATTTTTGATGATTTTTGGTCATTTTTGGTTTATTTAAGTCAAATGGTAAGACCATGAATAGTGGTCTTAAAGGTAAACCACTCAAATGGTGACACTTGTCACCTTTTATTAAATACTTACCTAACTTGTCTCTCTTATACCAATCCACTTAGCCTCCTCTAATTATCTCTTAACACCCGGTAAATTAATTCCAGTATCCAAAACTTAACCTAGTTGGCCGAATTTTTTCAAACTTTTCGCACTAGTGGGTCCCACGTCCGGTATACGCTCTTAATTTCTCAAAACCTATTTGATACTAGAAAAATCATCTAAAAACTATATTTACTCATAAAATTATCTAGAAAATTTTTCGGATACAGAAAGTGCAGAAAACAAACCATTGAAGATAAGAAAACCTAGAAAGATAATAAAACCTAGAAAATGGAAAAGTTACGGGTTCTCACACTCTCTCCCCCTTAAAGAAATTTCGCCCTCGAAATTTTCTTATCAACGGAATCTATCAAATCTAAGGTACCCAACAGACCATACCTTCTCCATCCTCAGACGAGTCAAGATCCTGATGGTGTTCTAATGAATACACCTGAGCCGGTACCTTGGATCCAGTCCCTTCCTTTTCCGACTGTCCAGGGTTAGTCTTAGTTGGTTGCGGGGTCCCTTTTCCTTTTCGCAATCGAATTGGGCAGTCAGCAATCCGATGATCGGCACTTCCGCAGCGCAGACATTTTCCCTCTTTCTTCCAACAATTTGCCTCCGTATGATTTGGCCCTCCGCAATATCCACAGGGACCACGAGTAGCAGAGACCGGTCCCCCCTGAGGAACATCACGCAACACCCCTGGTTGTCGTACTCCTCCATTTCCCTTTCCCATCTTAGGGGGCGTACTTGTACCTTCTTGCTCAGAGCTACTCCCAGGAAAGCCCCTTTTCTTGGCTTGGAAGTTTTTCACCTGCAGCCTCGCATTCTCTACTCGTTGCGCCTTTTCCACTGCATCGCTGAAGGCGTTAATTTGGGCTACCGCGAGGTCCTTCTGGATTTCTACGTTTAGGCCCTGGATAAAACGCCTTATTCGCCGCTGCTCGGTCATGATCAGTTCAGGGGCAAATTTGGATAGGCGGGTGAACTGGCTCTCGTATTCCGCGACAGACTGGGCCCCTTGGCGAAGTCGGATAAACTCATCTTCCTTCCGCTCCTGGACTAGAGGAGGGAAGAATTTCACGTTGAACTCTCGTATAAAATTCACCCAAGTCCTGGGCGTCTTTTCCCGTTCCCATTTTTTCCGTATGACGTTCCACCAGGAACGGGCCGCCCCTTCCAACTGGAAAACGGCGAAAGTCACCTGCCATTCTTCGGTGTAGTGCAGGGCAGCGAAAATGTCTACCATTTTCTCGAGCCACCTTTCGCCGACGTCCGGATCGGGTTCCCCAATAAATTTTGGTGGTGCGAACTTCTGGAACCTCTCAAATGCCCTATCGTCACTTTTGACATGGTTGCCCGGGTTTCCAGGATTAGGGTTTGGGTTTCGGCCTTGTTGCTGCACCACTTGTGCTAGCAGGTTGGTCATTTGCTGCATAGCGGCAACTATCTGCACGTTGGGGTCAACTCTCGGTCCAGAGGAGGTTTCCCCAGTGCCCCTTTCAGGCGTAGGTTACCTATTCCCGCGCCCACGCCCCCGTCCACTATGTGTGCCTTCCATTAATTTTAGTCAATCTAGGGGTGCAAAGATAATAGTAAAGATAATTATAAGCATGAGGTACACACAGATCAAAAACATATATACACACAACTGGACCAAACCAGTCACACAGTAGCAGTCAATTAAAGACAAATGTGAGAGATCCATGAAAGTAGCGGAATCATTCGAAAGTACTATAGACAGACTAGGTCACGAGTGCAAATTAACTCACGAAGAGCTTTTTCCCCTCTAGGGCTCCGTCCATACTCTACGACAACAACACCATCTATATCTTAATCAAGGTGGATCACGCTTAACCACCCCCGAACAAACCACATGGAGTTCCATAGAATCGCCTTTCTAGTTCGCCTAAGTCCTTTCTAACCTAGGCTCTCATTGAGTTAGTAGCCGGGCACGAGAATCCCAAATAAGATAATTCACAACTCGAGCCGGCCGGTCCCAAGCGTAAATCATCCATATGAAAGATTCCTACCCGACATACATACCTAGCTTCCTCAAGTCCCAAGATAATGATCCTTACTCTTATAACATGTACAGTTCATAGCTTACGCTCAAAAGAGCACTTATACCTTTCGACGTATTCACGAAAGCAAGACCATAACACCACTTGGCCCCAAACTCACTCCGCGCAGAGACCACGCGAAGTGGCTCTGATACCACCTGTGACAGCCCCACCTCCCCCTAAGGCGAACCAAATGGGTTAGCCGACTGCCTGCCCAGCTCTCGCCAGGACTAACGGTTCGATATAGAACGAGCTAATACAATCCGAAACTTACCAACGCGGGTAAACAAGTCAAAATGGCAAAATAACCCAAAATAAAAAAAAATGAAATCCGGAGTCGGCCATGAATAGTAACCGACCCGTCAGAACCCAACCAAATATCAAACAAACATTCACATCTTGAAACTTAGCATTTACAAGCCAAAGTGGCATACAAAAGTATTCAAAAGTGGATACATGTCTGGTTTGCCAAGTCAAAAGGGAAACGGTCCCGAAAGTACATTTAGGGTTTCAATACATGAGCTATACAAAAAAATATGTCCAACTAGCTCAATTCGGCAACCATTTATCAATTGCAGTCCAAAAGTATTTATTTTCCTGTAAGGAAACAAAAAGAAACAGAAAGGGGTGAGCTTGCGCTCAATGAGGTACCAGACATATAGCAGTAAAATCATGGCATTTCACATTTAACAAATCAGGTACACATGCCAGATGTAAAGTAAAGGAACCAATGATTCAAATCAGAAGGATACAGGTGGCTTTCAGGAGCCAAATTCCCATTAGCATCATCGAAGCTTGATCGAAATAATAGTTGACACTCCGTCAACGCTAAAGGAGTAACCAATACCGTAGACTCCACTTTCTTCGATTCCTTCCACCTCACATACCCCCACCGGGCCCGAAATCCAATCAGATCAGAAATGGTAATACTCGAGTATACCGGAATCAAGGGGTCTCAATACCCAAAGATCCCAAAACAGACTACCGTGGTTCGTTATCTAATCGACCAGGCCCTTGCCGGCCCGACTCGAGTAACTGGCCACAGGTGTAGCTCAGAGGTCACAGAAAGGTCGTTGGATATCAGCCTCCAAACGACATCCGAACAGATACAGATACAGATAACAGATTCAAATTTTACATAGTAAATTGGCATATGAACAGACAAGAGAACGAGTGTGATAAAGTACACCCTCGTCTCAACCAGAACAAACAGATAGTACATTCGATCATATCACAGATTGCATATACAGATCCCAAGTTAATCAACAAATAAGGGGAGTGGTACACTCACCAGTTCAAGTACAGATACCTCCCAAAAGAGAGCTTTAATCACCAAGAAACCCTAAAATAATCCAAGGAAAACAATTGAAGGTTCCTCTTTCAAAAAGCGAGTATACAGAATGCACATGTGAGGCTCGACTACCAGTCGTATGCCTCGCCCAAATAATTACTAAAGCAAGGGTGCAAAACATGATTTTTGGAAACGAAAAGGTAACATGAAGACCTAGACTCAAACAACCCAAAAGCCCCTCGCTCAAATCACAAGTAAATCCAACTAGCCTTCAAGTAAAATTTCGGCAGCATATCCCTTGTGTTTACCTATTTTCCAGCCATCATGGCTTCATTATTTCCTCAAAACAGTCCCAAAATCTCGTACAAAAATAATCTCATTCCCAAAAGCCATTCACTAGGCTTAATGGCATTCAAGTACAACATTTAGTTAGGAAATGACCGGATATGAAAGTCAAGCCCTAAACTATTCAAATAAACACAATAAGACTCGATTACAAGTCATAAACCAATTCTACATACTACCAAAACAGGGTTCCCTAAGCATACACAAACAATAGAGGAAACCAGAAAAATCCGGAAATGATTTAGCTTTAGCCCTGAAAAAAACAGTTTTTGTCCTCATTTTACGGTAATGGTGCCAAAGGCACTACGATTATCGGATGAAGGTGTAAGACCCACTGTTTCGAAGCTAAGAGATAGGGTTACAATATTTCAGAAGGTCACTCAACCCAGTTTCTAGTGTAACCAGGTCAAAAATGCGAGATACTATACCAGAATTACAAAAACAGATTCACAGAACGCATTCTAGCGGAAACATCATAAATCAGGCTATCCAAGTCCAAATCCAGAAATTCCAGAACCAACTGAAAGCTAAGAAACAGGGCTACATTTCATCAGAAAGCCTCAACAACCAATTCGGAAGAAATTCCAGCCAAAACAACCAATTACAGGCGCAATTCTTACATTCGGGTAAAACCAGAACAGCAATAGTAATTTCGACTTTTCTCATTCTACAATACTCCGATTGACCTGAAATTTTGTAGGAACCTCTAAAATGTCATTACCTACAACTTTCATGTTTTAATCCAAGGCCAATTAGGCTTCTAACTAGGAGCTAAAAATTCGGGCGGAATGCTCCCACTAGAACCCTAATTTTCTGAAATTTCTTCCAAACCAGAAATTGGTTGCAATTAACCACTTTTTCCACCTCCTAGAGTCATTATATACCATTTCCAATCATCATAGATAGCCACACAATCATGCTTATATTAAAACAGAAAAATCCCCAAAAATAATAAAACTTCATCACTTCAACCACAAATCAAGAAATAATCCATAATATTGCATCTCATACTACCACTAAGCATGATTTAAGCATCAAAAAAGGGAGGAGGGTGGTTCTTCAAAACTCACCTTAAAAACAAGAGAGAGAGAGCAATTGGTCACCTTAACTTTCCAAATAACTTCACACAACAACTCACAAACACTAATTGAAGAGGTTTTATGGAGAAATTGCAAGTTTCAATGGTTGGTTTTGATGATTTGGAGCAAGCTTGAAGAGTTTTCTTCCTTGTGCTTAGAGTAAGAGAGAGAGAAAGAGGGAAAGAGAGGGCCGGCCACTTATGGAGGATTTTTGATGATTTTTGGTCAGTTTTGGTTTATTTAAGTCAAATGGTAAGACCATGAATAGTGGTCTTAAAGGTAAACCACTCAAATGGTGACACTTGTCACCTTTTATTAAATACTTACCTAACTTGTCTCTCTTATACCAATCCACTTAGCCTCCTCTAATTATCTCTTAACACCCGGTAAATTAATTCCAGTATCCAAAACTTAACCTAGTTAGCCGAATTTTTCCGAACTTTTCGTACTAGTGGGTTCCACATCCGGTATACGCTCTTAATTTCTCAAAACCTATTTGATACTAGAAAAATTATCTAAAAAGTATATTTACTCATAAAATTATCTAGAAAATTTTCCGGATACAGAAAGTGCAAAAAACAAACCATTGAAGATAAGAAAACCTAGAAAGATAATAAAACCTAGAAAATGGAAAAGTTATGGGTTCTCACATATTTGACCTTGTTGGTCCACCAACCTTGCTAAGATGTTTGTCATTTGTTGAATTGTCGTCGCCAATTGGTTCCCGGCTTCAACCCTCGGTCCTTGCTCTTGTGCAGTTGTTGTTTCCCTTTCCTGTCTTGGCTCTTGAGCTCGTTTATTCCCACGGCCACGTCCACGTCCACGACTACGTCTCCCGTCCATATACAAGTTTTTCCTCTCTCTTTTCTTTCTTTTTCCCCCCAAAAAGGTAATTTAGTGAATAAACACAGTAAATTGACTAAAGTAACAAATTCCAGCATACCAAATACACAATTAAACATATACACACATAACACACCATATATCAAGAAGATAGATTATCAAATACACAAAGGCATATCAAATTAGACAGATAATCATATGCACAAATACACCAGCTAATGTGACAGCCCCACCTCCCCCTAAGGTGAACCAAAGGGTTCGGCGGACCGCCTGCCCAGCTCTCGCCGGGACTCAGTTGTTCACTCAAGTAAATCAGAAATAAAACCACAAGAAAGAGCAAAACAAGGATCCAAACCTTAAAACAAAATTATATACATTGTTATCTCAAAAGGAAGTACAACCATCGAAGATACAAAGGTTCTCAATTCAGCATACAACCAACCCGTGCCAAGCACTAGGGCGAGAACCATTACAAAACCAAAGAACTAGACCAAGCTAGTCTATACAGAGCTCTCATCCTTGCTCGCCTTCCCCTGTTAAGGAAAACAAAACTAAAGGGATGAGCTAAAAGCTCAGTGAGGTTCCGAACACATAAGCAGCAATCCATCCAAAACATTAAATATAGAATTTCAATAATTCAAGTAACATTTACAATGGAAAGCGATAATAACACATACATTAAAAGGATACAGGCCCACTAGGAGCCATTTGTTCGTTCGTTCGTTCGTTCTCCTGACATTCCCCTTATTCCTCCATTCACTTGAAAATGCATTTTTTGTAAGTAAAACCCTCGTTCGTTCGTTCATTTCATTCACCCCCTTCCCAGACATTGGCTGGGCTCCGCCAGACTTCAGGGTAATACTCGAGTATACCAAACGTTCACACCCAGGGTCACCATATCGCCCGACCGAGTCCGCTTCTGGCTCGAGTCGATTGGTAACGAAGGGCAGGGCCCAGTTCAGTCAAACGGCTTACATTCATGCGCAACTAGCATTTAATCATTAATCATTAAAAATTTCACATTTATTTAGGTCGAGTACGATAAAGTACACACTCGCCTAGAAAACTCGTTTTAACAATCATTGAAAGCACTTAACACATTATCAATCAATAATAACAAGCCAATAAGTCAAGGAAATATAACAAACAAGGAACACTCACCTATTTACGTAAAACAACGTGCAAATATCCTTCCGGATATTACCTCAGTCACCAAGAAAACCTAAGAGTAAATGAGAAAGAATATTACAGTCTATCTAGCACAAACAATTAAGTGAAATCAAAGAAAAACAGGCAAATGATAAGGAAAACGTATACAGACGCCTTTATAGTGAAAAGGGGATATTTGGATCGGAGGACGAAAATAACTAGGGTTTCATAAACCAAACACAAAACTAACTGAAGCGGGTTATAAAATGTCCGGCGGAAAACACTTGGACCAAAGACAACTCGGACTCCAACGAGATAGGCTAAAAATATTATTTTCGGAATCTTTTAGATAGTTCAAAATCAACTCATACCCAAGCAGCTAGTATAGACTAAACGTCATGATAAAATCATGTGAAAAGGAGGACAATACTACCTTACGTTCACCCTGAAAACCTTACTTAACAGTGGTTCACTTGTGGCCGAGAAAACCCTAAATCATACCTCTATATTTTGGGAAGGAGTAAGTAGCATTTGAAGTGTTAAAATAAAGAGGTATCATGTTTTAAAATGGAAAGCCGGTCATGGTATTGGCCAAACAAAAGTATACAAGTTCAAATAGAAACTTAGCCCTCGAGCAAAAATTTGGGCAGCACGCCCTTTGTATTTACCTATTTTTCCAGCCATTTATGGCTTCATTGTTTTCCTCAATCAATCCCAAAGTCACACACAATATCATCTCATTTCAATAGCCATTCCATAGGCTCAAAGTCATATAAGTACAAAAATTCAAGTGAACAACAAGTGCGGAAATGAGCTTTAGTAAAAGACAGATTTGATAGGGTTTTGCGGAAAGGACACATCCGAGGCTACGCTTATCGGATTGGTGTACAACTTATACCATTTCGAAGCTAAGACGAAGTCCTACAACTTTCATGAAGATCACTTGATCTAATTTCCAGTGTAACCTAATCAAATTCCCAGTTCACAGAAGCAGGTTCCAACTAATCGGCTAAGTAACCGTACTACATTTAAATGGCCATATCTCAGGCTACCAAAGTCCGTTTAAGGCATTCTTTGAGGCGTTTAAAATCCAAGACAGAGTACTAAAACTTTCATGTTTTGGCAATTGGCTAAATCTGCACGGATCATAGTGAATAAACACAGTCAAACGGATGAACTGTCTAAAACGGATCACTGGAAACATCCTAGGGCAGCGAGGGTATTTTATTCTTTTCACAGGGTACGTTGCTCCGATTGAGCTAAAATTTTGTAGACACCTATAAAATATCATTATATACAACTTTCATGTTTTATGTTAAGCCTAATTCGGCCTCTAACATGATGCAATAAAACCGGACAGAATAGGGCTATAATTTTCCAGAAATCTGGAAATTTTGGTTTCAATGATAACTTTCTTCTTTTCTTGCTTCACTGGCTACCAAAACCCCCTATATAATCTTGGATACAACATATATTAACCATACATCAAGTATAGGCAGCAATCCATCAAACCCTAATTCATGTAACTAAAGGGAAAACCACCCAAAACATGATAACAACCATCATTCACCACAAATTTGAGATGCTAAGCTACTATAAACAAGATCAAGAGTAAGAAATGGGGAAATCATCATCCTTACCTTGGTTAAGTGCTTCCAAGAGCAACCCTAGCTTCCCCTTCAAAATTCCACCAACACCTCACTAAATAAACACTCAAGGATAGCTTTAATCGGTTTGTTTTCTTTCTTTCTCACTTGGTGGCTAGATTCAAGAAGAAATGAAGCAATTTTCCTCTTGGTGTTTTTTCCTCTCTCTCACTCGGCCAAGCAGCAGAAAAAATGAAGAAGAAAGATGGCTCCAAGTGATAAGAAGGTAAGATAAGTATCTTGGTCAATGGCCCTTAGGTGGCCAACAAGTGGCTTCACCACCACCACTCATTTTTTTTGTTTCTTTTCCCTTGCATTTTAGCCCTAAATTTCGGTCAAAGCTAGCTGGAAATAAGGAGATATTTTGCTCAAATATTAATGAGCTTGTATGGTAAGAAAGTGGTGGTCAAGCAGTGTGTTCAATCGGTAGTGCACGGTTCACGTCGGTTCGCACCGTTTTTCCTTAAATCACACGTACTAGGGTTTTTACTTCCTATTCACTAACTTTTTATCATTTCTTCTAATCACATATTATTTCTCACCCAAAAGTCACTCTTAAGCACCAAATTTGATCCTCGCTCCGTACCGGATAATTACACGACGGATACACGAAAAACCCTATTTCACTTCAAATTGAAATCGGAAAGGAAAACCCTAATTTCCTATGATCATTGGCACTTTTTTTTTCTAGGGTGATTAAGTAGCAATATGGTATAGAATAATAATTTCCAAATAATTTTCAAATAAAAGGAAATTTTCAAGAAATATGTAAGGAATTTGCAAGTCCTCACAGCTAACGTCATCTGTAACAATAATATAAGGGCAAATCAAAAGAAAAGGTGATATCATCCTAGTTTCAGCTGAATAACCCCGTCCGGTCTCTCACGTCACTTACTATCCAAAGTAGATATCCATTGACCTTTTGTGTGACGACCCCACCTCCCCCTAAGGCGTACCAAAGGGTTCGGCGGACCGCCTGCCCAGCTCTCGCCAGGACTCACTCACTCGAATCACGTACATACATTCAAGGACCATAAATAACATCTGTGACGACCCCACTTCTCCCTAAGGCGAACCAGAGAGTTGGCGGGTCGCCTGCCTAGCTCTCGCTAGGACTCACGCAAGAAAACCGACTAAACCCTTTCCTCGCATAGCTTAAACCAAAACAAAACTCGTCACTTGAACAATCCAAACCTTCGAACGACCGAAATACTAGGAACACATTAACTTCAGAGATAACACTGTCCTTGGACACCTGGACGTTCACACTTAAACACATCTCCAACCAGATCAACACATAACTACAATTATACATTACAAACTACAAAGTGAAATCGAGAAAATACAAATTCGATCATGCAAGCCAAAGTTTAGGGTTTGCACTTTTCCAGCTTCAAGCGGCAACCTAAAACAAAATATACATAGTCCGATTCATAACAACATTTACAAAAGTTAAAGGTAGACTTGGACTTCAGATCTCTCAAATGCCAGAACCTGTTAAGGAAAACAAATAACGTGGAGTGAGCCAAAGCTCAGTGGTGCCCCAAACATGCAATTATATAAAACAAGTAGCAAACAGTAATTTCAAACTAAATTCAACAAGTACGAAAGCGAATAACAGCACAGGGTTGGATACAGGGGCTCTCAGGAGCCATTTTCCACGCTTTTGATCAAAATTAACCGCAGTTGACCCTCCGTTAACTTTCACAATCTAAAGTCCATGTAGATTCTTGTTATTTTTTTTTTCTTAGCATGCTCCAGCCAACATACTCCCACCGGGCCCGTTCTTCTCACGAGAGAGTTTGGTAGTACTCGAGTATACCTTTTATAAACTAGTCGAGGGATTCACCCCACGACGATACAACACGTTTCTACCAAGTTAGGATAAGAGGCCCTCCCACCCTAAGGTGTGGTACATTCCCCTGCTTGGTGGTTTAGTTGACGAGTCCACGCTCCAGTCAACAATTGCAAAATTTTAGTACTTGAGTTAGGATAAGAGGCCCTCCCACCCTCAGGTGTGGTACATTCCCCCACTCAGTACTTAACTAGTGCGAGCAAGATTTTCGAGAAAACATTTCAAATAATTTCCCACTCAAAAGGGCTAGTGCGATAAAGTACACACTGTCCATTTCGATGGATCAGGAAATCCACTTTCCAATTATCACATAACAAGTCAAGAAAGCACTTTAACACATTAGTCATAGAACAAGCACGGACACTCACCAAAAGTGAAGCTGGGAAACGCAGTCCACGCCCTCGCTAAACCCTAGAAAACCAAGGTTTAAAAACTATAAGCTTTTCTATACAACTTTTAGTTTATATATAACAGATTATTTGATATATAACTAGTTTATTTCCTAAAAATAAATCAATACATCTCTTAGAATTAAGGCTAGTAAAGGAATAAAATATTTCGTATGGTTTCTTTAAAGCTACTTTTCTTCCTAGAGGAGCAAACTAGAACCCATTTAATTCAACCAAGTTTTCTAAGCCTTTCTTTTTTTTTTTTAAATTATTAACATCTCATGTTTTTAACAATTTTTCTCAAAACAACTAGCCAAGGATAATTTTACGAAAAATTTAAAGTTTGGAAGTTAATACAATTATTTCCTAAAAGTAATAACACTAATTTACGCTAAGAAAGGAATTAACTAGTTGTAGACACCAAATTTTGAATTGATTTATATGCTTCGTTTTAGTGATAAGTCTTGTCTATTGATTTTTGTTTATCTCATGATTTTTGTTTTAAATGGTTTGCATTTTTGTTTTGCCCCTTTAGATGTTATTTTATTTTATTTTTATTTTTAGTTTTATTTACCATTTAGTCTTTTAGTTTTTGTTTTTTGAGTTTTAGCGTGGAAAATCATGGAAAAATGGAAAAAAGGAAAAATGAATGAAAAAGGGAAAAAGGAAAAGGGAAAAATAGTAACTTTGTTTTGTTTATCTATTTTAGTCATTTCTACTTAATTTATCTTTTATTTTTGTTTGGTTTATTTAGGGAAAAGAAAAGAAAAAACAATGGAAAAGGAAAAAGAAAAATGTGGAAAAATTGAAAATGGCCACTCTATTTAGTTATTTTAAATTGCGTTCAATTCTGGTATTTTTGTTATTATTATTATTTACATTTATATTTTTTATCAATATTGTTTTAATCATTTAAAAAAAAAAAAAAAAAAAAAAGGATAGCCGCGGCAAGCTGCATTTGTAGCAGCTTGCAAGGAAAGTTTGGGACGGCTCCTTGGGCTGCAAATACAGAAAATGGCTGGGAGTGTTTAGGGTTGTGAGGTTTCTGGTATAAAAAGAAAAGGAGAAAGCCAGCCGCAAGGGGGAATGGAGAGAGTTGAACGGCCAAAAGAAAAACGCAAAAACAGCAAAGGAGAAAAAGAAATAGAGGGATCGAGAGCTGAGGGTTTGGTCTGAGAGATTGAGGGCAGCAATGGGGGGGGCATACAGGGAAAGAGTGAGGCGGCTGTGGGGGTAGAAAGAAAAACAAGGAAGACGGGTGACGGCTAAAAATCTGCAATAAGAGGAGGCTTTGGACGACGGGGTTTGGGTAGAAAACCAAATGAGAGCTGAGGGTTTAGGGGCTCGGGGGCAGCTGTGAAAAAGCAAAGAAAGTTTGACGGCTGGAAAAGAGGGAAGGTGGGCTGTGAGAAAAAGGAGGTTTCTGGAGAGCAAGAAAGTAGGCGGCGGCTGCATAAGGGATAGAGTGAGGAACCAGGAGCAACGGCCAAACGAAATCTGGTGCTGTTCCTGTGGCGAACCAAGAAACTGTTGAAGCTGCTGAGAAGTTGTCACGCCATTTTCAGCCACGGACATCGAAAGGAAGAACAAGAGAGGGGAAACCTGGGAGAATCAGAGAGATCAAAAGGGGGGAAAATAGCAAAGAAAAGGAAAGAAGAACAAGGGACAAAAGTGCAGAAACGTTTCTGCAAAACCCACGACATCATCAGTCTGCGGAGGAATTTTGCAGCGCGAGGGTGGACCCTTCTCTCGCGAAAGGTTCTCACAAATACCTACTCCTCCGATCATCTCACACTTTGCGTTGCCTTTCAAAGGCTAAAGGTGATGCTTTCCACCTTGTTTGGTCATAGATTGTTGGATTTGCGTTAAGAATATTGAAATACCTCTGCTGTCGTGCCTGTTTCTGTTTTCTTTCTTCCCTGTCTGCCTTGTTTGTTGAATCCGTTAGAGGTGGGGTAGGCTTTGATCTATGATTTTGTGTTAAGTAAAGTTTTTTTTGTGTTGACAAAAGGAAGTAAAATGCACCCATCAGAGTCGTTCCCTCCATGACAGTTTATCTCTTCCTTTTCCTGTTTTGCTCCTTGTTAAGTTCGGTTGTTCCTGTTGAGTCCCATCCATGTTGAGTTTTGGGTTCCCTGTTGTTCCTGTTTTTTGGGCTTATGGTGGGGAGACGCGTGGGTTTGGCCGGGTTTGGGGACAGAAGTTTGGGATTTTTCCATGGGGGTTTATCAGAAGAAGCCGCGGGTTTCTTTTGTATAGGTTTATGGCTGCTTAAATTTGCTGAAATAAATCAAACCCAGGAGATTACATTGTGGTGACTGATTGTTGTCTGATGGAATGGTTGAGTTGCTACGATATTTGTTGTTCAAGATCCAAGTCTTGATGGTTGTCATGTTTAGCCAAAAGAAATAGCAAAAACCCAGAATTTTGCAGAAACCTGCGCATGAGGCTACTGCAATCTGTCTGGCTATTTTCGCTTTTTCCCCAACCACTCGCAAAGCTCCGGCCATCCTAATTCGCTCCTTAAGCTTGTGTGTGGAGGGGGAGTGAATGAGTGGTGTCGAGTTTGCATGTTTGGAGCCTCAAAAACACTTGCATCATGTTCAAGTGCTTGCTGGAAAAGAGCAAACCAGGCCTGCTGGGTTTGTTTTGCACAGATTTTTTCCAGCCTTGGCATTGTTTTTTCTTTTCTATGTTTGGTTTGTTTGAAAGCTGAAGTTATGTTTTGTGATGCTTAGATTAATTTTGGGGAGTTTGGGTTGAAAGGATTTTGATCAAGAGGGGTGTTGAAATTGATATGCACTGACGGAAAGAGTAGTTTGCAGTAGCCTTCATGTTCTAATTCAGAAATAATTCTCCTACGTTGGTTACATGCACATTGCATGAACTTGCATGAAATAGCTTTCAAAAATTAGGCTTTAACCCCCCAAGTCTCTCCTTATTCCACTAGGACCCAAGTAATTGAAAATTGTCATCAATTTGGTCCTTGGTAATTTTAATTTGTGCAACTTCATTGCTTGTTTGCTTCAGTTAACTACCATGCTTTGTTTACATTGCGCTTAATTCATGACTTTAGGGACTTTATGGCTAAGTGAGCTTTGTTTTGCCCATTTCTTTTATTTTTTTTTCTTAAATAAAGTGGTGCCTTGACCTTTTTATTATTTTGGAGGGTAATTGAATAATTTCACTTCATTGGGGCGTCAATTCAAGGGAGGTACACTCTATCCCTCATTTGCACTACATTTGACCTTACGTGCTCCTACGTGTTATGTGAATATGCATGTCTACTTCGCTTTCCTTACCTCCTTGCATGCATTTACTTGCTTTTACTTTTATTTAAGTTTTTATGGGGTATGTGTACACCTCTTGGCTTGTAATAGATAGGGCTCGGAGAGCATCTGGTCCATTTCCCCTTCCCCTTTATGCTTTTATGGGGTATGTGTACACCTCTTGGCTTGTAATAGATAGTGCTCGGAGAGCATCTGGTCCACTTCCCCTTCCCCTTGGTTGCTCGTTTTTGTTGCTACATGTTTAATTGCTTTATTAGGCTCTTGCATCTAGTCGAGCATGCTAAGTGTTACGTGTTACGTGTTTACGAGTGTTTTGGCATGTCTACTTGCTTTCATAGCCATGAATGAATGGAATAGATGAATGTACGTTTCCGCTAGTCCAACGCTAGTCGGAGTTCATAGAATGGGCTAGTCCAACGCTAGACCCTTAGGGATTTCCTCTCGTTAGCACCTCATTTGCTTGCTCACTACATTTCCATGCATTTTTTTAGTTTTTATCATTTAGCATGCTCCTCTAGTCCCTTCCCTCTCACTTTAGATTTTTGCATCCCATACTAGCTATAGGGTTCATTTTGCTTGAGTGTCCCCTTCTGATGAGGGAAACGAGCGAGTGTGGCTATTCGATAGCCTTAGCACGCTAGTTTTGCCTTCTAATCAAAGGGAAAATCAAAGTCGAAAGTTAGGAGTCAACCCCCGTACCCGTCTTGCTTGCATTCCCTAGGCTCATGCATTCTATATTCACTCTATCATTCTATACCCTCATTACACTTTTATTTTCTCCTCCTACTTTCACACATGCACCTTCATATCCCTTCCCTTGCACACAAACACTTGGATTTTTCACACAATTTCACACGAGCACCTTTTCATACATCTGCACACAAACACTTGGATTTTTTTACAATTTCACACAAGCACCTTTATACAATTTTGCACACTTGCACTTACATTTCTTGCATCTTTCATACACTTTCACACTTGCACACTTGAGTCTCATTTGCATTAATCGACCTCTATGAGGTGTTCCTTTGTTGGCCGCCACAATTCATGTGGTTTGGGACCAAAAGCCTCACAAGAGACATCGTAGAATTTAGGATTGCATTTTTCTTTCCGTTTTGCATTCATATAGTCACATCCAACGTGCGAACATACATTGGGTAGAAAACTAGGAAAAATTGGTTTAAGTCGCGCAACTAGCCTTGGCTAGGTCAAAAGGGTGCCTTGGATTCTATCCTTGCCTTCCCCTTTGTCAAACGTGACCCCCGAACCTTTTTCTTTGGCTTACGTGGACTAGGAGTCGTTTTAAAGAGGGTTTTACTACTTTGTCTTTAAAAAACACTTTTTGGGTGACTTGGTACACCCCAAATCTATACCAAGTGGCGACTCCGTTTTCATATTTAAAAAACCCTTTTTAAATTTCATTTGGCCAAATCGTCGCTTTCCAAAGTCCCATGGCCTTTTACTTTTCATGTTGCACACGTTCACACCACACTTCGCACACATTTCACATTCATTCAAAAAGTGGGGCGCGACAGTTGGCGACTCCACTGGGGAATTCCTAAGTGGGTCCAAGCATTTGACTTAGCCATTCGTTTCCTTTTTCTACCCTTTTTATGCATTGCATTTGGATATTAGGGTTGCATTTTCTATTTTAGGACTTTTTCGCCTCACGCACGTATCAAACTATTCCCTCACTCACGTGTGTATGATTGGTTGATTGGATGTATGTATCTCGCGCTTGCATTGCATTTGGGGGGGGTGTGTGTCACCTTTAGAGCCTCGCGTGGTTCTCACCCCTTTCCCTCAAAATAGGGAGCACTTCATACGTGCACGTCTATTTACTGTTATCCCATTTTATTTTATTTTTCGTGGGCGTTTCCCACACCGCCTTGTAGGATTAGGATCGATTGCCTTGGGTAGGCGGCTGGTGCGCTCTGCGCCCATAGCGCTACCTAAGGGATCACTCGAGCCACCGATCAAAGGCCCTGGGAGTGATGACCCTTCGCCTTTAGGTCTGAAGGCTTGGGAGCCGAGACTTATCGAGTCTAGTTGCATTAGTGAACCCCAACCTCATGCATCCATGTTAGTATTTCCCTAGGATAGAGTCAGCCTCACCCTCTTTTAAGCACATTAGGCACGAGGGAAGGGGTTCCATCCCTTTTACTTGCTTTTATTATATTTCTTTTCTTAATTGCTCCTAATGTGTTATGTGTACTATCAATTGCACTAACCATTTCTTTTGTTTTGTTGGCTTGCATTCATTTGCCTTAGCAATAAGAGGCCTTTTTGGCACTCTTTTAGTGACTCACCCACCAGATAGCTCACATGTTTAAATTTCAGTCATTACACTTAATTTCCAATAAATGCATTTCATTTTAGACCTTTTCCCCCCGATGCATTATTTATATCCTTTAGGCCATATTTGTCACATATTTACATCGCTTTGATAAATGGCATCATGCATAAACCCTAGAAAAGGGAATGCCATTTAGGCGATCCCGTGTTTAGGAATAAACCACCTTGTGTCTCGGATATTTAATCCAGTGAGACTTGCACGTTTACATTTTGTACCATCCAAAGGGGTAGTGCACAAGGTAAGGTAGGATCCGATCATTTTCATAGAGTGATCTTTGGAATATGAGCATCTAATAATCACTTTTTGGCCATTTTATCAAAAATTGGTAAAAATCCCTTGCGTGAAGGACATTAATTTGAAGAAATTCACAAATGATTCCTCCTATTGAGACGATAAATAAATTGAGGCCAAAATTTGATTTTTAGAAGGTCATAGACTAATGCACCTCAATAATTTTGAAATAACCAATGGCCGGACAATTCAACCAATCCATTTTGCCAATTCATTCAATAAATCATCAATTCATTTGACCAACTTACCCTTTTTAGGGTCACTTGGTCGATTTTGAATAAGTCGTCAATTCATTTGACCAATTTACCCTTTTTAGGGTCACCTGGTCGATTTTGAATAAATCGTCAATTCATTTGACCAATTTACCCTTTTTTAGGGTCATCCTAGTCGATTTTGAATAAATCGTCAATTCATTTGACCAATTTACCCTTTTTAGGGTCATTTGGCCGATTTTTGAATAAATCACTAATTCAACTGCATTCATTTGGCCAATTTACCCATTTTTAGAGCAACCGAGCCGATTTTGAATAAATCAAGTTTCGTTCAATCTATTTGATCAATTTACCCTTTTTAGGGTGATCTGATTAATTTTGGATAAATTAAATTTCATTCAATTCATTCGACCTGTTTCCCTTTTTAGGGTAATCCGGTCGATTTTTAATAAATTGTCAATTTCATTTGATCAAGTAGGGTTTCAATGTCGAATTTCAAAATGGAAAACCTAGTCGATTTTGAGAAAAGCATCCATTGCATCCAGTCATTTGATCAGTTGGGGTTTTGACCCATGCTTCACTGAGAAAAGTTGTCAAAACGAATTCCAATCTCTTCGATAAGAAGTTCGTCAAGGTCAAACCCGTGCATTTTTGCAAGTTCTTGTATCGATCAAAAGTGATCAATCCCTTCGGACGAGGTCCTCATTTTGACAAACGTTTCTTCTCACTCCAAATTGGCCAAATTTTTCAAATCATTTTTCACTCAATCAATTGATCAGATCCATCAGGTATGGTATCGTGCCTACCCCAGAGGATTACATCATTCTAGGCCTACCCTTGGCACAAAAAGGGCTCCCCCATAGGACATGCATCCGAATTTTCTGGATATCTACTAACTCTTGCCTTTTTCTTTTCCTTTTCTTTATTTTCTTTGGAATAATTAAGCGAGGCTTGAATCTAAAGGCAATCTTTCAAAATTTTCAGGTAATATTTAAACATAGCTTCTCGTCGAAGCCCCATCATAACGCGATCCCGTAGTCGAGCCCAGAGGAGTCGTGTAAACATGAGTTCGCAACCGGAACCGTCGGATAGGTCTGTTACAACAGCTCAACCTGAGACTGCAAGTTTGGGGGTCCAACTGACCGAGATGCTTACAAAGTTTGGGGAGATGGCATCTGAAGTGGCCGCCCAAAAGAAATTAATCGATGATCTTATCAGTAGCGGAGTTCGACCCGAGCCTGTACTCATCAGTCAATCGGGGCCAGAATCATTGGTCATACCCACGACCCAAACCACTTTTACTCCACCCTTCAGCATTCCACCCGAAGGAACTTTCACCTATCCTACCATACATTTGCCATACACTTGCCCTCCTGATCCTTCATTCTTCCCTACTTACATGCAAGGCCCACAACCCCAAATCACTTCGAATATACCTCCTAAGCCGCATACCTTTTATCACAATACAGCTGAGCCTTTCTTACCAGACCATACCATTCAAACCAAGCCAGAAATGGGGGAATCCTCTGCTCCCGTTGATATAAAGCTGCTCAAACGCCTTGACCGTTTTGATGAGTTTATAAGAAAGAGTCAGGGGTTGAACAAGCAAGGAGTCCTGGATTACGATGAACTTTGCCTTTTCCCAAATGTGCAATTGCCTGAAGGGTTCAAAACCCCGAAATTCAGCAAGTATGATGGAACGGGCAATCCCAAGACACACCTCCGATTGTTCGCCAACAAGTTGGGTAGGCCAACAGATGACGAAAATCTGCCTTTGAGGCTATTCCCAGAAAGTCTGGAGGGGGATGCCCTCGACTGGTATTCCAAGCTGAAACCCGAAGAAGCAAAGACCTGGCTGGACTTGTCCAACGCTTTTGTAAAGCAGTACGAGTATAATTGCGAGCTGGCTCCGACACGAACCACGTTGGAAGGGACAAAGAGGAAGCCACCTGAAGATCACAAGACTTATGCCAAGAGGTGGAGGAAAATAGCTGCAAAAGTCGAGCCACCAATGACGGAGGACGAAATCATACGCACTTTCATTAAGGCACATGATCCGCCGTACTTTGAAGAAATTTTTCGCATGACTGGATGCTCATTTGCCGCAATTGTTAATAAGCTTGAGGAATTTGATGATTTCGTGAAGGCTGGAAAGATTGTTAATGTGTCTGCCCTCAAATCGCAGTTGGATGCTTTGCAAAGCCAAGGTAGTAATGGGAAGAAGCAATTCCAAAAGAAAGAGGGGGAAATCGCTTTTGCCTGGGATCGAAACCCTGTCTCAAAGCCCAGACCTCGACAATACCCTACCTACTCCAACCCTTCCCCTTACTATTCGAACATTCATCCTGTTTATCACACCAATTATCCTCGACCTTGCCCAGGCTATCCTAACCCACCTTTAGCTCCTTTTCAAATTTCTCAACCAAATCCTCACCAAAATCGTCATCGCCCTCCATTCAATCCAAGAATGCCTCCGCCAAACAGACCCGTTTACAACTATCCTCAACTCCCTAAAGCCAACAACCCAGGACGTAACCGCACGTTCACCAATCTCGACAGGCCTTTGGATCAATTATATGACCAATTGAAGGCTGCCGGGAAAATAGGTGTCATTCCCCCTCCAACCTATCCGTATGGCATACCCGTTGGGTATAACCCACAAGTTGTCTGTGCTTATCATTCAGGGGCACCCGGCCATCCGATTGCTGAGTGTAAAGCACTCAAGCATAAAATTCAAGATATGATTGAAGCTGGAGAGATTGTAATTAGAAGAAAAGAGGCACAAGCGCCAAATGTGGATAAGAACCCCCTGCCAGAATACGACAACACCATTGGGGTTATTATGGACCATACGGAATTTAAGGAGCCTGCTAAAAACTCATCAAGTGAGGCTGAAGTGTTTGGAAATGATGCAGAATTTCCCGATATCCCTGAGGGATCAATTTCCAATTGGACAGCCGAATTTCTACCCATTCAGAAGGAGTTTCGGTAAACCTAAAGGGGGTTTGTCATTCAGGAGATAAGAAACATCTTTACTTTTGACTAAAATTTGCGCATGTAAATATTTTTTTTAAGTTTTATTTCATTTGCTTTCAATCAAAGGTTTTATGAAAATGCACAAGTCATTCTTGTCAGGTTATTTTGTTTATTCGTTTGTTTATATTTCGGTCATATTGCTTGTTCATTTGTTTGTTATATATTTGTTTGCTTATTATTCCAAATTCGTTAATTCTTTCAAATGACCAAAGATAAAATTATTTGACCCTTTGGATATCACTTTTCTGGAATTCAATAATGGCAATCTCTATCTCACTCACGACTTGAGAATTTTGGAACCCAAATTTCAAAGCGAGAGTGATAATGAGAAAGTATTTGATTCTTTTTCAAAAAAATCTTGAACAATATGAGGAGAAATTTGAACCAAACCAAGAAGCCATAGAAATTGTTCACATTGGCACTGAGAATGAGGTCAAGAAGACATAAGTCGGCATTCGTTTGGACGAAGGCAGGAAAGGAGATGATTAATGGTTTGACCATGTGTCAAAGTACACAGATGGTTGGATGCAGTCTCATTTGCAGCAGTAGAAATTCTATCTTTGCGCACTCTAATGGGAGTTCAACCAAAAATGCCGTTTGTCAAAAATGCATGGCCTGGGCCTACAACAAGGAGTTTCATCAGCATACATTCTGAGAAAGGCGACAAAGCACTCAAGCAAATACAGGACGAAGGCAGAGACAAATTCGCCCAAAATCAAGAAAGGGCCGTTCGTTGTCCAAAAGGTATTACCTGGCGGAATACTCATTTTGGCGGAAATAGATGGTCAAACATTCCCTCAACCCATCAAATCAGATATGTGCAAGAAGATTTTCATTTTGATCATGCAAATTTTCCTTAGAAATTCATGCAAATGGCGAAATGCAAGTCAGGCCCTCTTCTTTTACATTTAAAGCATTTTATCCCTACTTGTCCCCTTTGAGCCATCAGAATTGACAAATTTTCGTTTGGCAGCCCCTGAGAATTGCCAACCCCACACTGGGGCAAATTCATTTTGAAAAGAGATGATCGGAAAGAAAAGGAAAACCCCACACTGGGGCAAATTCATTTTGAAAAAATGATCAGAAAGAAAAAGAGAACCCCACACTGGGGCAAATTTAGTTTTTGAAGAAAAATGCAAAAGTGAAAAATGCAATGAAAAGCACAAAGAGAAGAATTCAATTAAACTGGGGCAAATTTCCTCAGTTTTGTTCAAAATTTGGAGATGATCTCAAATTGATGCAATCTCAGGTTATTTCACACCTCTCATCAAATTTGCTTTCAAGCCTCAACTTTTCTTGAAAACACCCCACCTGACCTCATTACAAAAGCCCAAAGTCCTGGCTTTCGTCACTTGTTGTATTTCTATTGGAAAGTTTGCTAATCAACTGGCAAGTGATGTCCATAATGCCTTCGCCTAATCTTACAAGGGAAGTGCATTTTGCTGATGCCAGCAATCTTCAACTTACATTTCTGAGTCGATTATGGACGAGCTCTTCCATTGCTTACTTAGGTGAAAGCCCGAAAGGGCACCCAAAAAAAAACAAAAAAACAAAAACAAAAAAGGGTGGGGGCAACCTTGGTGAAAACCCGAAAGGGCGCCAAGGCAAGTTTTTTGCAACGAGCAAGCACGAGGAGGAACAGCTGGTGACTTGGTTCATTTGGATTTCTTCTCATTTTTGTCATACTTCTGCCAATATTAAATTCCAGAACAAAGATATCCAGAGATTTGAATATGACATCTGTTGGCCAAAACTGTGTCGCTTTGTAAAAATGTTCTTTTCCAAATACATTCTTATGAAATTCATCTTTCCTCATTTGCTTGTATTCATGGCATTTTGTAGGATTAAGCACAGTTGGTGGTGTTTTACATTCTTTGGCATTCCTGCATAATTTTGCATTGATTTTTTCTTTTACCATTGGATTCGGATGAATGATAAACCCTAAGGTTTGTGCAAGAATATGGGATTCAATCATCTTTTAAAGTGAGTAAAATGCAACCAAGCTGCTACATGGATTTGGTGACATGGTAAATGCGCACTTTATTGGTCTCCGGAATCGAAAGGTTTCAAAATTACAAATTCAACCAAGGCAGATGCCGCAGCAAAAGTTGGCAAGGGCATCAAAAGACTCATGTTTACACGATTCTCAAGGCAAGCCGGATCGAATGATGGTGGCAAGTCCATTATTTCTTCTTTTCTTCCAGGAACGTTGCATTTACAAACACAAACAACCACACTTCTTTTCGCACCTGAATCGACGTCAGAAAAAGCTCTCCAGTAAGCAAAGACGAAATGATAATTTGGCAAAGGTTGGGTCATAAGGAACAACATCAGCTATCGTTCTAGCCATAAAGATCCAAATCTCCCTCTTGGTACAAAAGTTTGAACTACTCTCAGGTAAGAACTCAATTCATTGTTTAAAAAATCCCGTGGGTCTATCCCAAATTTAAATTTCAGTCCGGGTCTATCCCGTGGGTCTATCCCAAATTTAAATTTCTGTCCGGGTCTATCCCATGGGTCTATCCCAATTTTAAATTTTTGTCCGAGTCTATCCCGTGGGTCTATCCCAAATTTAAATTTCAGTCCGGGTCTATCCCGTGGGTCTATCCCATTTACATTTCTGTCTTGGGTCAATCCCATTTAAATTCTGTCCGGTCATATCCGTGGGTCTATCCCGAATTAAAAATTTCTGTCCGGTCTATCCCGTGGTCTATCCATTGTACAATTTCTGTCTGGCTCATCCATTTAAAATTTCTGTCCGGGTCTATCCCGTGGGTCTATCCCATTACGATTCTGTCTGGGTCTACCATTTATTTCTGCCGTGTCTATCCTCGCTGGGCATCCCATTTTAAATTTCCTGCCGGGTCTATCCCATTTAAATTTCTGTCCGGGTCTATCCCGTGGGTCTATCCCATTTTAATTTCTGTCCGGGTCTATCCCGTGGGTCTATCCCATTTACATTTCTGTCTGGGTCTATCCCAAATTTAAATTTCTGTTCGGGTCTATCCCGTGGGTCTATCCCAACTTTACATTTCTGTCCAGGTCTATCCCGTGGGTCTATCCCAATTTTAAATTCCTGTTCGGGTCTATCCCGTTTTAAATTTCATGTTCGGGTCTATCCCGTTTTAAATTTCCTGTTCGGGTCTATCCCGTTTTAAATTTCCTGTTCGGGTCTATCCCGTTTTAAATTTCCAGTTTCGGGTCAGTCCCCATTTCTAAAAGCGTCCATTGTTTGAGACGTTTTCACCGCCAAATAACACAGGTGAGTATTTGGTGTCTACTTCTTTGTCTCAAGTTTTTTCAAAACTCAGACAAAGAGGGGCAAACTGTAGACACCAAATTTTTGGTGTAATTTTGTTTACTGTTTATTTTTAGTTTTTTATTTGTCGTGTTAGTTTTATTCGATTTTTAGTTTTTAGTTTCTAGTTTTATTTTATTTTTAAGTTTTTAGCATAGAGTTTCTTGGAAAAAAGGAAAAAATAGAAATTTTGTTTTATTCAGCTTTATTTATCTATTTTAGTCATTTCTGCTTAATTTATCTTTTATTTGGTTCATTTAGGAAAATTAAACAAAAAGAGGAAAAGAAGAAAAATTCAAAAAAAAAAATAGGTTTTAGATGGATTGGAAAAATGGAAAAAGAGGAAAAAGAAGAAAAAAGGAAAAATTGTTCACAAAAATATGTTTATTTCTTTAAATTCAATCTTTGGGCACTTTAGTTATTTTTATTAAGTTATGTTGAGAAAAAGAAAATGATGAAAAGAGAAAAATTTGGAAATGTTAAAAATGGCCATTTTGTTTAGTTTTTTTGTTTAAAATTATTTTTGTTTTGTTATTATTATTGTTACCTGGTTTGTGTAATTTTGTTATTGTTATTATTTATATTTTATTTTATCATTTCTGTAATTATTATTGTAAAAAAAAAAAAAAAAAAAAAAAAAAACATATTTTGTCGCGGCATGCACGCTGCAATTTTTTGCAGCGTGCAAAGGATATTCGTAGGAGACAATTGGAGGGCTGGATTTCACAGGGGTAACAAGCCCTCATCCTCATCGTTGAGATGAGGGTTTTAGGAGATTTGGAAGTGGATATAAAAGAGAAAAGAGCTACAGCCGCAAGGGGGGTGTTTTGGAAGAGAGCATCGACGGGCATCAGAAAACAGAAACGAGAGAGCGAGAGCGAACAAGAGCAAGAGTGAGGGATCAACGGGGAGGTTGAGAAGGCAACAAAAGAAAGAAAAAAAGAGAGAGCTTTGACGGTTGGAGGCTGAGACGAAAGAAACGAGGGAGAACTAGAGAGGGGCGGCTGGAAAAAGGGGAGAGTTTCGTGAGGCAGGGGAGCTTCGTCTGGGGGGCGGCGTAGCAAGGAGGAGGAAGAACGGAAGGGAAAGCAAAACCCAAACAGAAAAGGGAGATTTCAAGGGAAACAGCCGTCTGAACTCGAATCTCGCCTCCTCGTCATCGTCATCGACCTCTTCCGCCGCCACAACAGCTGCAGCGACTGCTAAGAAGAAGCCACCAACTGGCGTAACCACCCAAGTTGCTGTTTCTCGCTCCGAGTCAATCACTGCAGCGGTTAAACAGAAGCCGAATCTGAAGCCAAAGACGATGTCCTCAACACCACAGCTCCTGCCCTCACCAAACCTGATGAAGACAACGACCATGACAGCGTTTCCCATCCGGATTTTGGATCCAAAAAGCTTCATCAGGTCTGGTATCTTATTTGCTTTCATGGTCTGTGTTTAGGAGGTTCCCTTGAAGGTTTAGTTTTTCTGCTTTGGCTGGGGAAAATCGTGGTTTTTGACCTGGGTTTGGGGAACAGAAGCTTGGGGTTTATGACGATTTGGTTGCTGAGTTTCTTGAGCTTTTGTGCTAAAAAACCTGTTTGTGTTTGAGCTGCAAATTTACAGCAGAAAGTTGCGGCAGCTTTTATTCTTCAATGTGTTTGCATGTTCTCCAGAATTTTGCATGAGTAAGAGATCTTTCTAAAGTTTACCTGTTTGGATGGTGATTGGTATGGAGTTTGCGTAGTTTCAAGCTGTGTTGTTTGTGTTCGAAATCAGATTTTTGATAGATAAGCTGTGCGTGTGGATTTGTTTTTTTGGCTGAAAGCATAAGAGCAAAATATTGCAGAAGCTCAATTTGAATTGGATTTACCTGCTTGTTTGGTGTTAGATTCATGCTTTAATGTTTTGGTTAGAAGATTTTTTTGATCAAAATGGTGTTAAGGTTGAGAAAATGAAAGTCGCGAATGTCTTCTGGTTTGCCGAAATATATTGCAGAATGCTTGTTTGATTTGTTTCATGGCTATTGCATAGAATTTGCATGTTTTCATTCTCAATTTTCTGCCTGTTGGGATGATGGTAATGATGTAGTTTGCTACTTAGTTAAAGCTGTGTATGTGGACTTGGAAGCTGATTTTTGAAAATAAGCTGTGATCTTGAGTTGGGTTTCGTTTAAGCAAGCATAACAGAAAATGTTGCAGAAACAGGTTTTCTACGTATGCATGCATGAAAACCAAAAAGAATTTACACTTTAACCCCTCAAGTCTCCCATAATGCTAATTTGGCCCGAGTAATTGAAAAGGCTAATCAAATTGACCCCTCAAACTTCCTTTTTCCTTTCAATCGGACCCTAATCTTTTTTGAATCATGGACTGTTTAGTTGTTTAAATGCTCTCAATGGTTCAATTTCATGCTTATCCGGCTATTTGAGGTGCCTTGACCCTTTTTATTGTTTTGAAGCTAATATCTCATTTGCTCGATTTCCATTGCAAGGGAGGTAACTTCTATATTCTTGAGTTATTTTTCCTACGTGCTCCTACGTGTTATGTGAATATGCATGTCTACTTGGCTTTCCTTGCCTTTCATTAATTCCTTTCATTTATTTTATTTACTTTTGCTTTTTATTTAAGTTATTCATTATGGGGTATGTGTACACCTCTTGGCTTGTAATAGATAGGGCTTGGAGGAGCATTCGATGAAGACCTGTTGAAGACATGTGCCTAGCTAGCAAATGTAATAGTTAGGGCTTTAATTGCTTTATGTGTCTTGCATGCTTAGTTACTATGTGTTAATTTGCTTTATTAGGCTCTTGCATCTAGTCGAGCATGCTAAGTGTTATGTGCTACGTGTTTATAAGTGTTGGACATGTCTACTCGCTTTCCATAGCTATGAATGAATGTGATGGATGAATGTACGTTTCCACTAGTCCAACGCTAGTAGGAATTCATAGAAAGGGCTAGTCCAACGCTAGACCCAATAGGATTTTTCCTTTGTTTTTCATTAATGCATTATTTGCCTGTTCACTTCATATCATGCATTTTTCCTTAGTTTTATCATCTGGCATGCTCCTCGATTCCCCTTTCCCCTCACTTTAGGTCTTGCATCTCATACTAGTTATAGGGTTCATTTGCTTGGAGAGTCCCCTTCCGATAAGGGAAACGAGCGAGTGTGGCTACTCGATAGCCTTAGCACGCTAGTTTCGCCTTCTAATCAAAGGGAAAATCAAGTCACAATTTAGGTCTCCCCGTACCCAATATGCATGAATTCCCTAGGCTCATGCATTCTCAATCCACTTTATCATCACACTTTCACTTTTGCCTCATTTGCACACATGCACCTTTTTATCACTTTCACTTGCACACGAACACTTTTATCTTCACTTGCACACGAACATTTTATCTTCACTCGCACACGAGTACTTTCATCTACATTTGCACACCTTCACTCTTATCTTATTACTTTTATCGTTCTTCTCACTTCACAAACTCACACTTTCACATGGCATGCATTCCACTCATTTTTATGTCATTTAGGATTATGTGACCTCTCCAAAGGATCATTATTGGGCTTCACAATTAATGTGATTGGCACCACTCACCCTTTGAAGAGAAATTTCCCCCATGTCCCCTAGGTCTAGGTTCTTGCATTCATATAGTCATATCCAACACGCTATACATACCTTGGGTAGAGAAATTAGGAAAAATTGGTTTAAATCACGCAACTAGCCTTGGCTAGGTCGAAGGGGTGCCTTGGGTTTTTATCCTTGCCTTCCCCTTCGTCAAATGTGACTCCCGAACCTTTTTCATTGGTTTACGTGGACTAGGAGTCGTTCAAAAGGGGTTTCT